>NW_015150759.1:58402-75558 GCF_000732505.1 Cyprinodon variegatus
TACAGCAGTGATTAGAGGGAAAATCCAACTCTAGCTGCCATAGCAGCATGAGAGCATGAGCTCTGGAATCTCTAACATAGTTTAAAAGTAGATTTGCTTTTTATAAACAGACTTTGCATGTGCAGTTTTGTGGCTTAAACACTTTAAAATAAGTCATAACTGCACGGTCCTTTTGAAAACATCTAAAATGAATATTTAATCATTTTAGGAGACATAACAAGGTGAATAGACCTTATTCAGATCCTCTTTATATCCTTTTTTTCTCACAATGGCACATATGAGAATTTGACTACAGTTTACCATAGTTTTCTGGTGTCTTGCACAATAGGCAAACAATTATATAAGAAGCAACAATTAATGACTACCAACAGGTGAGCCCCTGATTGTTGGAAGCATACTTTTTGATGAAATAGAGATAGGTACGCTGATGCCAAGTCAATGCCAAGGCTTATGCTAGCACCCTTGCAAAAACCTCTGCATAAATCAAGATTAAAAAGACCTAACTTCCTGTGGGATTTTCTAGTTTGAACAAATTGCCTGCAGGAAAAAAGCCAAACAACTTTCACATTTTGAATTTTCTGGCAGGTCTTTACTATGGCTCCACAAATCATAAACATTATAATATATATATATATATATATATATATATATATATATTTATATATATAGGCGTACACACAACACTTACTTTCTTCATCTTCTGTCACTACTGGTTTCAATAAAACATAGCACAATGCCATAGTGTACCCTACCCTGGCTATTCAACAGTTCTGGGTAATCATTTCTGAGGCCTGTCTCTCTGGAAGGAACAAAGCTCAGAGAAAGGGAAATTACCCATGCAAAGGTGTATCAAAATTAAACTCAGGTTTTGAAATGACGATAAGTGGTTTTAGCAGAAAAGAAGCTATTGTGAGAAAGCACCAACATTTTTTTTCAGTTATGTGCTAAACATTCTGGAAACAGGGAAAGTGACAGAGGCTGAATTAGAACAGGAAAATAAGATTATGAAATAAGAAAACTAGGTACAAAAGTAGAATAGTCTGTAAAAGCGGATTGATATGCATGTTATAGTCAAAGACTCCATTAAGAAGTCATAAAAAATATCTAATACACAATTTGTTGTTATTATTAATTATACAGTATTATCAACGTTTTGCCCTGTTTTGGCTTCTTTAATTAAGACAGTCAGCAGTGGTCAGTGAAACAGAGTTTTTTAACTTAAATACAATTTAGTTGCAGCATCTAGTTAATTTCTTTCAAGTTTTACTTGGATATGCTGTTTTATTTTTATTTATTTTTTATCACAATACCAAAAGTGTTGTCTTTATGATAATTTATCAAACTTTTTCAAGCAATGTCACTTATAACGTTGTTCAGATTACATAATGCATTTTTCAACTAAGGCTTTGTGAGGTTTGAAAAACTGGTGACAAATATGGTGACCATTAGTGTTGTCATTGGCACTGCTGGATGTCCAAGCAACAAGAGAGAAGGTCAATTGGCCATTCAGTTTTGTGATTATCGCAATAAATCCTGTCTTGCGAAAGTGGAAGTTCTAGGGCAAATTTCAGTCTCACTTTATAGCCACTGATGGTTATTGCATATACACTGATATCCTCCCACACATATAAAATGAGGCATCTTGAGTGGGATAAGCTCGACCACTCGTAACAAGAGGCTGATTGTTAGGCAGAAATCATAATTTTGCTAAATCAGATGGTGCACTACAGATGAATCAGAATCACTTTCTCATTTATTGATAATGCAATCAAAAGCCTCTTTGAACAGACTCTTGAATCAACATTGGTTGCGCATCAGTTTAAGTGTGACCCGCTATCAAAGATTATGTGCTGAGACAAGCAGAAGGAGAATCGGAAAGTAAAAGGTGTAAGTCGGTGGTTATTCTAACGAGGATTTTTCGCAGATAATGAGCTCTCTTTGATCATTAGAGTATTGCTTTTTGTGTATATGTGTGTGGGTGGCCATGTATTTACTACCCTGTGGGGACAATTTTGCAGAAATATATATGACTTTGTGGTGACTTACAGCTACTTATGGGGACCAATGACTGGACCCCGTGAGGAGTAGTTCTCTTTTTGGGGTTAGGGTTAAGTTTAGAACTAAGTTGTGAATTGAGTTTAGGTTACAGTTATCTATGTGTTGGTCATATAAATGGATGCAATATAAATAAAAGTAAATGGAATGTCCCCAGAAGGATAACATGGCACAACCAGTGTGTGTGTGTGTAATAGAAAAATATATTTATGAATATTCAAGGCAACGTCTGCAGAAGGATCCCTGAGGAGCAACTTGCTTGTTGTTACAGACGTAGGGGAGGTGTGCAATGCACCTTGTCACTATCACAACTGTTTGAAATACTGCTGGTGCTGTAAGTCATGAAAGGGCCTCTTTAAAAGTAACTCAGGGACACTTTGTGGGAGGAATTTCAAACAGGAAGATGGAATTGCATAGCCCATACTGCAAAGTGTATTATTGGTTTGATTAGCTTTTAGATGGCTGAAACAGAAATTGATTGACTGCTAAATGCTTTTCAGTGTATTAATTATGTATATAACACACAGTACAGTAGCAGACTAAAAGGTCATGTCTTTCTAGAAACAAAAGACTGCAGTACTAATTGTACTTTCAAGGAAAGAGATGTTAACTTGTGTTTTGTTTCTGCTGCTTTGAATTTTAGAAAATCATTCTATAGCTGTTACCTAGGGGATATATCACCACTGTGGGTTTATCTTCTGCATGCAGCTTCTGTCCTTTGGAGGCAATAATTAAAGACCAGTTTTATATTAAAATTCAAGCCATATCGGGATAAGTGGCTGTAGTCTGGGAATATATTTGTGTAACATCTGTATTGCACAGAGTATAAAGATGTTTTGTCATGTCTAGTTGTTCCCCATCACACTGGCAGAGCAACAAAGAAAGAGCCACTGCTTTGTTTTCCCTACACAGCCCCTCTCCTGGGGAAGATCTGGACCCCTCTTCATCAGGTGCTGAGTGAGTCAATATTTTGTGTCACTTGTAGAAGTATCTATTAAACCTTTTCACATTCTGTACAACTGTAATTTGTGTGTGAAAGGAAAGACATTCAAGGTTTTCAATTTTTTCACTCATACAAATCTGTAAAGTTTTGCATGCATGTGTTAAAATGTTGAAAAGATTTCTTCTGGATAAAATTTTGTTGCACGTATATTTTGCAATTTGGTCTACTCATCTTTACAAAATAATTTTAACTGCGTTTTCATACCAAACATTGAGAACACTTTTTTTTAGCTTTTTTTTTTTCTTTTCTTTTTGTAATGGCAGATAGCTTATCTTGTATGAATAGGGCTCTACAGCTGTATAAAGATAGCCGAAGAAACAGGCCTGAAACTGCCAAACAGACTCCAAGCTTTGGCCAACCGACTGAATAGGGGGCGTTTGAATCAGTCAGGGGGAGTTTCTGATGGATCTGATTTGCTAGATTTCAGCTCCTATAAGGTGGATTTTTGAACCAATTAACATCCCCTATGCCTTTTAAGTAGATTTCTGACATTCTCTGACCTTGCTGACTTACAGTGATGTTTATCATGGAGCTTGCAGTAGTTCCAGATATTACAGAACTGTCAGTTTATTTATATAAGAAAAAAAAAAAAAATATATATATATATATATATATATATAAAAATATATATATATACAGTGTTGGGAAAGTTCTCTTTCTACGTGAACTAGTTCAAAGTTCAGTTCACACATTTTAAAATGAACTAGTTCAGTTCATAGTTCACAATTCCAAAAAACGAACTAGTTCATAGTTCTTTTTTTTCTTTTTTTTTTTTTCATATATTGCTCAATTACACCATAGCCTACTGTAGAACCACAGACAGCAATTATTTTATCAGTTGTAACACTGAAACTGTGCGTCAGATTTCATCTTCATATCCAGTTTTGAATCCGTATCCAACCAGGGTTTACATTAGCATTGAGGGGACAGCATTTCCCCATTGTTGCTTTAATGCTTTGTTGCTGTCCATTCACTTCACACTAGTAGCAGCTGCAGCTTTCACCCCTACAGTATATTCTCAAAAACATCAGGAAAAATGTGCTGCTTGAATGGTCTTTTTTATGAGTAATTATTAAAAGAAAAATAGGAAAGTAGTCTTTAAGGTGCAAATGTTTTTTTTTTTTTATTTTAATAATTTTTTCCATTTGAAATTCCATTTCAATACATACTAAAAAGGAATACTGGAATCCTGGAAAATTATACCAGGCAGGTTTAACAAACAAGTTACATGGATAGTAAAACCCTCAAGAACAGGGGTCTTCTATGTTTTCCAGACCAAGGACCCCCAAACTGATGGCGAGATGGAGCGGGGACCCCCTATTTATATATATTGTATGAAATTGTGTCCTATAGTACTGGTCATATAGTCAATCTATTCCAGATGGAGTAATGTAAAGAAATTAATTTCTCCCTGGGATTATTAAAGTTTTTCTGATTCTGATTCCTGGTTGATGGGACAGGTGTTGTGAAGGAAACGGTGCCCAGTTTGAAAGAGCTCCTGTGTGTCGCTGAATGTGAGCATTGATGACTGAAAGACATCTTCTGCCTCCATTTATCTGTTTACTACAGTGTGTTGATTTCATGTTAATGAGTATTTAAAGACATTTCAATTAGTGGGGGAAAAAAATGCAGGGGGGGAATATAAAAATATCAACTAACCATGCAGACCCTCATGCAGTACCTCCGTAGACCCCCTAGGGGTCGCGGATCCCCTGTTGAAGACCTCCGCTCAAGAAGATTTTACTAACACAAACTGAGGGACCAGGCTGAGGTAGGAATTTAAGGTTACTGAAGTGCGGATTTTTTTACTGAAAGCCGGCGGGCAAACTTGTTGCCATCATCCTCACCGACCACCTGGTCATAAACCTGTTTTAAGTCGCCTCCATGCTGCTGTGGCTTCAACGCTGCATTTTGTTTTGATGACGCACGCGGCTGTAGGCTACGACGCTGGTAGCTGCTGTTGCCAGATTGGGTGTTTTTCCCGCTACATATTAAGGCCTGTTTACGGTGTGATTTAGCCGGGGTTTCGCCTGGAGGGCTTTATAGAAATCTGGCAACCTATTGAACGGAGTTGAACTGAGAGAGCGTGCCATTCACAGACACCAGAATGAACGAGTTCACAATAACGTTCATCAGGCAATAATGCAGTACGTTCAGTTCACGTTCGCCCAAAATATGAACGAGTTCATGAACTTTCGTTCAATGAACGCGTTCAGGCACAACACTGTATATATATATACAAATATATATATACATATATTACATACTGAATTTAAAACAAGAAAACACAGATATTATATTCAAATGGTATATTGTCCCTGCTGTATTATGTACTGACTGAATAAACCTACTTTCTTACACATAATGAAATTATAATAAAATATAATAAAACAAAAGCTCATTATGTTACCTAATAAATGAAAAAAAAAATTTGATTGATACAATAAAAATCTATATCACCCATGAATAGAGATGTGAAACTGCAATTTAAAAACAGGACTCGCAGCCTTCCTATTTGTGAAGCAGAAGCTAACTGTGATTTACAGTGAGGCTACTCAAGTAGATGTATGGAAATGCTGCATAATGTGAAAATAAAGCAAGGTTTAATGAAGATGAACTTTTAACAGCATCCATTCTTTCTAATCATTACATCTGCACAAACAGCATCTGATCAAATCAAGACACAGTGGAAATTTTCTAAAGTCCTAGGCATGTTTCTTCTTTTGCTGTAGCTCCCTCTGATCTTCACATCCACCACCACATCTGCTGACCTCCCTGAAAAACAACAAAGCAACAGCTTCATTGTCACAACTGCAAATTTAAATAAGAACAACAAAAGGTAAAATGTGGTTGTTTGAAGGGATTCGTTGGAAGAAACTGTAAAATGTGTCTTAAAATTAGGCCTTTATTTGATTATTGGTAGCAATGCTGTGTTTGGATGCACCAACCAGTCTGACGAAGGGATCAGAATTAGTCTTATCTAAGGACATGAATAAAAGAACAACATGGTCGGCTTAGACCAGTCGGTTGACCTAGTTTACTCCATCACTGACCAACCTGCTCATTTCTCAACTCATGACTCCTGAAAGCATTAAGGTGGACATGGATGCAAAGACAGCAGTATTCCTTGTCATGATTTTCAGTTACTGTACTACAGTTTTATTTCTATGCTGATAAATTTCTGTTAAATGTTGTTTAATTTCAGCGTAGGGATTCTTATCAATTTTTCTGCCTGATTATACGTTTTGAAAAAATTATAAAACAAATGCAAATGAAAGAGTTCTGTAATAAATACTTACTTGGTAAATGTTATAATGTAAATGTCGAGGCAGAGGGACAGTTAGGTTTCACAAAATGTTCATTTAAGATACAACGGTAGAGAACGGCTTCTGCGTCTAAGGCAGGAACCGCTGCAGTGGGAAAACTCAGGAGAGTGACCATGTCTATTGGCCGAGGATGATAATGAGTCACTAACCTGGTCTTAGGTCTAGGACGTCTAGGACTGGCAGCCGACTTGCTGGAACCTCATCCTCTGGTCTTAAAGCTCATTCTGGGCCCAGAGGATGAGGTTCCAGCCGGTCGGCTGCCAACGAGACAAGTGCCACCCAGAGAGTCCGAGATGCTGAAGTTCTGAAGGTTGGAGGGCAGGCAGGACATCAGAACCGAGCAGACAAAAGAACGCAGGACAATCCAAAGGGCCAAGCTAAAGCCGGTGTCGAGGACATGCTCAGGAGTCAGGACCAGGAAAACAGAGATTTGAAGAAGTACCGAAAGGCCATCCAGGAAGGTGTCAGAAATCAGTTCCAGGTTCGGTACACAGGCAGAATTCAGTTTAATGTTAATATTTTTATTTATGCTGCTCTTTCTGATGTGTTGCCTGTCAAAGCATCTTAAACTCAGACTAATAACATTTTGGTAGTCATTACAAAAGCTAAACACACTTTCTAGTTTTGGACTCCACAGCAAGTTAAAACTTTTGCTCAAAAGAACTTTTTATCCTATGAGAGTTAAAACTTCATTTTTTTTAAACATATATCTCATTAATATTTGTTTCAGTTTTGGTTGATTTGTTGACATAATATTTATATTAATTTATCATTTATAAAGGTGAGCTGAGATTTTCTATAAGGCAAATTATGGAATGAATCAGACACATTTAAACCAGATAACACCAACCATGCTAGCTAGCTAAAGTTACACTATAACTACTTGGTTAACATGGTTGATTAACTTTATTTGCCTGTATCAAATATAACTGCTGCCTTCTTTTAGTACGAGGCAGTCAGCTTCGGCTTCATATTGTCAAAATGTGTAGCAATCATTGGCGGATCTAGGCGGCTACTTGGGCTACAGCCCCTGATGTTTCCCCAAAAACCCTTGAGCTGGAATTATCCAGAGAGTGGCAGCATGTAAAGAAAAGCAGCCTGTAGCCTTCCTGCACAGAAGAAGAAGTTGCCACCACTAGCTGTTGCTAAACAGACTGATGTCCCAGGTATGTGGAGCTCTGACTGACTTCCAGACGTTCTTTGTCCCGGTGTTGTATAAACTTCTGTTTCCATTTTGGCGGGAGCGTGCATTGAAGCCAGAGAGGTAGAAATGGCAGATGTGACCATTTTCACGGCGCCATTTCTCGCTAAAAGCAACCCCTATAATCATGTCACTGTTGTAACATCCACATTAATCATAAACTGTTGTTTACAAACTTGTAGAATAAATAGATAAATACACAAGGTCCTTTTTAAGCTGTTTTGTGTTTTTTTTTTTTTTTTAAACGACAAGAGAATCTGTCTTTTTCCAACTTCTGTCACTTAAACCTGACAGAAATAAAAACAAGTCACCAAACACAGTTTTCCAGTGTAATAATTTTTTATTGGTGATATAAGGATGGAAACATACTGATAGGGGGGCACAAAAATTAAGCGTTCCTAATAAGATCAGAGTGTAGACTTCATGTTAAATCCCGTTCTAATGCAAAATATGACAGATTACTTGATTAAGGAAATTTCTAGTATACCACATGCTATCACACATAACCATTTTTGAGAACTTGGAAACAGTTGCTCTTTATTTCCCAAAGATATGGGAGGAGGGGAGGAGAGAATGGATATTATAGCTGCTTGAAATAATAATAACATTGGAAGAAATTAATTCTTTTAATTGATGCCAAAAAAGAGCCCAACAGATTTTGCTTTCACAAGTGGATCAGTACGGCTATTGCCATAGTCTTCCGTTTGATTTATGCATATAAACAAGTTTATTATAAATCATGCAGGGAGTATTACAGATTATATGGACACTGCAATGTAAGTATTAAAGAAAGATTAAAGAAAGATAGGATAAAAGGGAGATAACGATAAAAGGTGTTCAGTCTGCTTCATCACCTGCAAAGAGATGTGAAAAGAACAGCACAACCTATAGATACAGTATAAGAGATACAATAAAGTAACACCTTGGTACCATCGCTGAAGTATAAGCAGTACTATTTAATCTGACATGTATGCTGTGGTAGCTGAAGACAAGAATATGGGCTTTCTGTATGGAAGAAATGAATTCACCTGCAAGTCTTTAACTGTTTTTATTCCTCTCTTCATCAACAAATCCTGTGGATATGGTGATATTTGATCATTATTTGCCAGAGTTATGAGAGGGGAATCATATATTTTAGCCACCTGATATAATCCATTCCCCCTTTGATGATCTGTATGAAATGTATTTTCTGTTTAAATGTTTATCTAACCACTATACAAATATTCCCAAAAAAAGCTCAAAACAAAACCAGTGGACCTTGTTTTCCAAATTTGAAGATGTTTTGCTTTCCATCCAGAAAGCTTCCTCAATTAAAAATTTCTGGAGTAGCATTACTTTTGAATTGAGAATTGAAAATACATTTCATAAAGATAATCAAACCAACAGTCATATTTATTTTAACTATTTTGGATTTCAAAATATAAAACATTAAATGTTTCAAACCTAATATAGAAAAACAAATCACAGGATTTGTTTATTTTTTTTCCCATGGTACGGGGGGGAACGGGTTATATCAGGTGGCTAAAATATTTGATTTGCCTGTCATAACCTTGACAAATAATGGTCAAATGTCACCAAATCCACAGGGTCTGTTCTTGATGAAGAGAGGAATAAACACAGGTAAATATTTGCGGGTACATTATGTTAATCCCATCTTATGGAGGGGGAACTAATTATTTCAGGCAGCTAAAATATATGGCTCCCCCTTATAACTCTGGCAAATAAGGAACACATGTTACCAAAATCAAAGGATTTGTTGTTGGTCAAGAGAGGAATAAACACAGTTAAAGCCTTGCAAGTAAATTAATTTCTTTCCAGGTCATGGAGGGGGAAATGCTATGTGTGATAGCATGTAGTATATTAGAAATTTATTTAATCCAGTAATCTGTCCTATTTTACATTAGAACTGGATTTACCAGAAAGTTTACACACTTCTCTTCAACATTAGGGCTAAGCCCCTGATCTCCTAGAATCCTAGATCCTCCCCTGGTAGTGATCTAATCAACTTTCCATAGAAAATAATTCCAAAGCACTATGCTATCTGCTGGCTTCCACCGGATACCAGCTGAAAATCCAGCCAATCAGACCCATCAGAATAGAAACTCCCTCTGACTGACAGAAACTCCCCATATAGAGCGTGGGAGTGTTATTCATTCAGACAGATTGGTGTTTTTTTTATACATGTTATTAAATGTGCTGTTGCAGTTATTAAATGCACAGCTGTGATTAATAATTACACTACTGTGATTGCTTAATACGCTCGTCTTATTTTTGGCAGCAATATGAAACCATACTCAGGTATGGGGAAGTGGAAAGCACCAGGCCCACACATGATCCACACTAACTGGCTAAAGAGACTAACTTATCTCCAGAGGACCTGTGAACAAATTACCACCTGATTGCTAAAGAATGGGACCTTAAAAAGCTCACCAAGGTTTAAATAGGCCTGATAATGAAAGACCTTGAAGGTGACATTCCAAACAATGATCTACTATTAAACTGTTTCTTCACAATATGGAAGCTCCTGTCAGGCATCATAACATTAAAAATAAGAACATGGGTCAACACATGGCAAAGGTGCAGAAAAACAGGATTGTTCTACTGGAAGGCAAGAATATGATTTAAAAAAAAAAAAAAAACACCAGAGGAGCCAAGCACTAAATCATGATGTACAGAGCATTCTTCTGAGAATGCAAAACTAGACTGACAAACCTGGGCACAGCCTGGGTTGATTACAAGAATGCCTATGACTCAAAACCCAAACATGGATCATGGAATGTCTGAAGCTGTATAACATCAATGACACTCTAAGAGTCTTTACTGTAAACTCCATTGGGCTGTTGAAAACCAAACTTGAGGTCAAATTAAAGACTATTGTGGAAATCACTATTTTGAATATACCAAGGAGATGCTCTGTCCCCCCTGCTTTTCTGCATAGGCCTGAACCAAATAATCAACAAGACTGACTACAGATACAGACTCAAAAATAGGGCCACCAGCAGCCACCTCCTATATATATATATATGCCATCAAGCTGTATGCTAAGAGTAAATTGTTTTGTCAGACCCTGTCAGACCCATGAAATTGCTGATGCATTTCCTCATAGTCTAACTAAAATAGACCTTGGGTCTATCTCAGTTGGAGATATACAAGCCTCTTGCAGAAAATTGCATTGGGTGTGTTCATCCCCATTGACTCTCAATGAGCACTAAACTCAACAACCTCATCCGAAACGATTTCCTGATGGATCAAACGCAAAATCAGCCTGAAAAAGGCAAAAACTGGTAGAGTGTATGCCCACTCCTCAGTGAGACATTGACTCACTGATCCAAACCACCAGGATCAACAGCAGGTACATCAGAATGTCATTTGGACTGGAGAAATGTGTCAGTATACTGACAAAGATTGGGCAAGTTATCCACACAGAGAGGCTTGAAATCCCAGAAGGAAGAAAAGTAGATGTAGAAAAGAGCTATAATACATTGGATTACCAAGTCAAATATCAACCACAAAGAGGTTACAAGAAAAGTAGTAACAGCCAAACACTTGCAACAACTGAGACAAGTTGTGAGAAGCTAACTCAAATGTAAGAACAATGTCCGAGCAATCAATGGCTTGTAATTAGATATCCTGCTGGGGTAAAAAGTTGAGCTAAGGAGGAAATTCTGGCCACTAATGTTAAGAAATTAAAACTACTCGCAATGCATNATCCATCCATCCATCCATCCATCCATCCATCCATCCATCCATCCATCCATCCATCCATCCATCCATTTTCTAACATGCTTAATCCTGAGTTGGGTTGTGTGGGGTGCTGGTGCCTATCTGCAGCTGTCAATGGGCAAGAGGCGGGGTACACCCTGGACAGGTCGTTAGTCCATCGCAGGGCCACCCTAATTCCAGTGTCCACAAATTAAACACTAAGCGAAAAGCAGGAAGAGGTCTAGTGAGCATCAAAGCCACCATTGAAGTTTAAAGATCTAAGCTCCAAAAATACAACAGGAACATGGCACCAAGAAATAAAGCACTTGGTAAATGTCTCAGACATGGCAGGAACAACCTCTGCAAGGGGTGTAGCACATACAGATGGTGGCTGTGATATTGGCTGTCCAATAGAACAGCCAGGATGTGACACTGACTGATCAAATCCCACCAGTGGTTAGAAAGTGCAACACTGAATAACAGTACAGAAGGAATGATTGTGGCAGCACAGAAGTTGGCCTTGAGCACCAGAACAATAGAGGTCCAACTCTACCATACCAAGCAAGAACCAAGGTGCAGGCTTGCCCCAGAAACAATCCAGCATCTTAGAGCATGGTGGAAAATATTAACAGGAAACTAATCCATAGAAGATTTTGAACAAGCTGAAGAATTCAAACTCTAGATATAAGTATTATGAAAAAAAAAAAAAAAAAACTTGAGAATTGGAGAAATATCAAGGGCTTATTGAGAACTAGAAAGAGCCTGGATGGTGCAGGCAACTGTAGTGCCTGTGGTCATTGGATTGCTAGGGGCAGTAACTCTCACACTGGCTTCAACATATACCTGGAGAAACATCAGAAATCTTAGCCCAGAAGAGTGTAGTCCTAGGAAAGCTAAGACACTGAGAAGAAACGTCAAGCTTACAGGCCTCTAGTGTCTAGTATCTGTGTTAGGACTCCAGTCTGTGTGGTCTGTGTTTTTGTATGTTCGTCTTCCTTCCTCCACCAGGCGGCGCCTGGTTCTGATTCTCCTCCTGACACACCTGCAAGGGGTTACCTCGTTAACGGAGTGTTCTTAAGCTTCTGACTGCCACTACCTTGACGCCAGAGTGTTTGCCAGTTTTGGGTACTCTAGCCAAGCTGAGTTTTGCTGAGTCAAACTGAGTTTTTGTCAACCTGAGTCTTAACATTGTTTTTTGTCTTTGCCTTTCGGCAGAAAGTCATCCTGCAAACTGGATTTTTCGGACCTTCTCTCCCTGGAAGGATCAACTGAGCTTCAAACTGAGCTGAGGATACAAACCGGAGGTTTGGATCCACTTTTCCCCGAGGAAACGTTTGAGCTTCACACTTAGCAAGGGATTCATCCACACAACAGACCATTCAAGTACCGCAGGAAATCTGAGTGGCAGTCAGTTTTTCTCGGTTCATCTACAAACAACCGCATTCTTGGTAACCCTGTCCGCCCTCCTCCGTATGAGACAAACACCAGAACACATTCCTCACCTGCTGGAGTCTAAGAGTAATCCTAATCTTTGGAAACGTGAGTCTGCCAACCTTTTCTCCTCTATAAGTTCGAGAATCGATTCTCCCACTGAACGTGAACTAACCGTAGTGTTCTGAGCAACACTGGAATCTTCACAAAACTTCTCAATAAACCTGTTACACTTTTCCCCTTGTCTCTCTGGACTGGTTATCTGCATGTGGGTCCGAGCTCTTGATAAAATCATGACAATCTGAGCCTGAGATGATGAAAGCCACCCGCTCCGCCCAGGAAGTACAAGGGGTGGATGAGGTATTTTTTTTGTTTGTTTTCACATACCGTATATAAAAATAAATAGAAAAAATGGATTACTATAAATGCAATTGACAGAGTAACAGAAAGAAAATGGCAAAAGACAGAAATAAAAAAGGGTAGGGTAAAAAGTGAAAAAGAGAGAAAGAAATAAAAAATATTGTGGAGAAAAGATAAAGAGAATACAATATATAAAATTAGAAGTCTGCTTTGTACACCTACAGTAAGAGAGAAACAAAAACCAAAACAAAAGACAAAGCCACAAATTAAAAATCATGTATAAAAAACCATCATGGAAAAGAACACCATACTAATTAATTCAAGATGAACAAAACCTGAATCCTAAGAACAGATTTTCTTACTTTCACCAATACCTGGACAGAACCAACAATGTGAATCTGCCTTCAGCCACACAGAATTTTTAGCTGGGACTTCCTGCCACAAGTTATACATAATGTAAATACAAACTTTGACTATTCAACTCTTCAGAGGATCTTTATATACAAACTGAAAGTGTCGTGTATGCAGTAAATTTTCTGTCGAATCATCTCTCTCTACCAATACAGCTGCTAGTAATTGGTCTTTTTCTTTAACTTTAAGCTTTCAACACACTCGCTGTAGAAGGGGATTTAGTCCAACAAAAACAACCCAGGGCTATCCATTGCCAATTTCTGTTTCCCACCAGTTTGCCACAACAAGTAAATGAAAAATGGAGAACACAGAGCCTTGCAGTTACTAGTTCTGTTTGCAGTGGCAAAATTCCTTGATCATATTTAAATGTGTAGGGACTGAAAAAGTTCTAACATAAATACACCATTTATATGGCCTCAAAATCTAAAAATCCAGTAATAGATTTTGTTGCCTTGTACTAGCCTTTATCTAAAATAGAAGCATTCATACATGCACAGAGTTGTCATATTTGTCTAAAACAGCCCTAAAATGTTGTACCTCCGCCTGTTTGGAAAAAAACAAAAAACAAATGGAAACTTTGAATTATTCTGTAGGCTAAAATGGACCGACAACAGGTTTGAGAGCTGCCGAGGTGTTATTGCTTTCAATAATGAAGCTAAAGGCTCATCCACTCAAGCTGATGCTTTTTTTCTCCATTCTGTTCCTACCTTCAGGAAAATTAACATCCCTCAAAATTCTGCTGTGCCCAGTGTTGCAGTGTTCGCCTTACTCCACATGTGCTCAGTCAGGTCAGCATCTATATGGACTCCATTTAAACCAGCTCCTGCAGTTGGAAAACAATTTCATTAAAATTTACCTGAATCGTATCTCAGTATTGTGATATGTTTGTTTACCTTTTATTCCAATCAGGCCTTTTATTTTAAAAGACTTTGTCCAAGTAAACATACCTACTGATACCCCTTGCCATTTTTTTCTTATCACCAGTATTAGAGTTAAGGGGGGATGAGGGGGGTTGGTATCCCCCTTCTTAAATGACAATCCCCCCCATACCATCCCTGGTGACATTTTATAACTGAATGTGTACATTTCTATTATATATTAACAGTAATGGCAATAATATTACCCTTTCATTATTTGGCAGGCTGTGTGCTTATGAGTAGACAACGTGACTGTGAAATAAGGAGGGGAGGGAATCTTTGGCAGGTTCCAGGTTCTAAGTTTAACAAATAAAGTTTTAGAAATGATCTAGAATACTGTTGATAGCAAAATCGGGAATTGGCATCCACTGAGCAGCAACTTTAATCATCGCACTCTGACTGTAGTACATCAACTGAAACGTGTCTCCATACAAGTAAAATCCTATAAATTTAAATTTTTCTGTCCACCAAAACTATCAATTTTAAGAAATCCATCTATAAGAAATATTAAAACATTGTGAATATGTTTAAAATTTCCCTTTTCGTTCATATTTCAATCTGTTTTCTCATTAATTGGCGTGAGTTTAGGGCAATGCACGTTGCTGCAACAGGGGAGGTAATTCTCGGCACAACAGATGAAAACTGGAGGAGAGAATCAAAGCAGGGGCGGATTGAGGGAATTTAGGGATGTGCGGAGAACAACAGCTTTTTGAACTCTAAGACCCATTTTAATTTAACTATAAGTTTTTTTAATATATTTTAACACTTTTTTGTCAAAATTTAGAATTTTTCTTCAATAGCTTTTCTTCTCTGCTCCTCTCATCCTTTCACCAGTGGTGCCAACTCCCGTTTTTAAAAGATATAAATATAAAAATAAAAATATAACTGCAGATGTCTGGGGGAGAGTGATTCGCCTACATCTTATGAATGCTGGCGTACCATAAAGAATAAATTATGAACAGTTTAGTTTGTTGCCCATAGGAAGACGTTACTTGGATATACTGTAACCTAACGGAATATCTTTAGAACAGCTCCAAATAACACAAAACTCATATGGGTGAGTAGAACATGATGTAATAACGTAAAATCAAGGGCCAAACGGCGTTCCCCTTTAATCTAAATATAAATAAATAAATATTTATGCAAACATTTGACTCATTATACTTTATGATTATACCTTACTTTGACGTAATCTCTACCAAAAACCCTCAATGAGTTAATCAACTCTAATATCACAAAAATAATCAATATTTGTGAATACTTAGTAAGGCGCTTCACTTTTGTTCACGCTGTTGTTGTACTTCTTCTTCTTGTGTGTCCTACCAAAAGTCACTCCAAAGCTGCATCTCCACTGGAGCAAGACCATCCATCTCCACTTATAATGTGCATTTAATAAGAATTAAATTGCCGGCTGGATAGATGGGGCATGGGCCGTGTGATAATGACAGTTTGACATTTCATGGGTTTGATATGAGGGTGACAGGCGCCTGTAAGGCCTAATGGAGCCGTTCCACCAGCATCTGTTAAGAATGCTTCATTGAGTTTACAATTAGAAGAGGCCACGGTTCACTGGAAAGCTGCATGAACACTGGAAGTGAGGACAAAACGTGAAAAGATTTTTCGTTAACACTTTTCATCACGTTGTGAGCAAGATTTAGGAATCCAGGCAGAGTTGAAACTGAATGTTGTGTGAAAAACCTTTATCACTGACACTGTGCAGGTAAGATGTCCCACTGTGAGTCTTTTTTCAGTTCAGGATAACACATCTGTTTTATTAAAAGTTAGATATGATCGGGAACACATGTCTATCATCTCCTATAGGGCGCTGATTTTTTATTTTTTATTTTTTTAAAGCAAGGCCTTAAAGTTTTCTCAAGCTTAACTACTGTCAATAAAAATATAAACACAACATTTAGTAAGCACTTATCCTTGACTTTGATGATCCATCCCAGCTCACAGGTGTGCTATTTTAAAATGCTGATTAGACACCATCAATAGTGCGCAGGTGTGCCTTAGACTGCACACACTTAAAGGCAACTCAGAAGTGTTGCATTTATATGTTTGTTGGGTGTATGAACTACCATATCCGTATAGGATGTTAAGTTAGAAATGTCCTACCTTTGACCTTTACGAAAAAAAACAATATATTATACATGTTTGTGTTTTCAGAGTTTTGTACTTTACACCTTATTTTGCATAATATTGACAGCGTTTTGCATAAGCAGAAGTCATATTTTTGGGAACTTTAAAATTAGCAGTTTAAGTTTAAAGAATAAGATGTGTGTTGTGATATATAAAAGAGGTTACACTTTTTTTCATGGAAAAAGTTTATCTTTTTCTCCAAGAAGTGAGCACTGAGTCCCTGTTTGTTTATGTGTGCATTTGCAGTCCACCTGTAGCACACACATGCAGGTTTTGCCAATCTTTTTGAGGATCAACATAAGAGGTAAGAATCTCTCCTCGCTCTAACTTGACTATTCTTTCTTCAACCTCTCTTTCTCTGTAAGAATATTAAATGAAGGCTCAAGCTACAGCCCTAAGAACTAAAAGACCGAACTGAGAGATTTTTTTTTTGTCATGTATATTATTTATGGACAAGAGCTATGGAACAGGAGAAGCTACAGCTGCTTTCCATTACACTCTTACAGACAAATACAAATAGAAATAAATAAAACAAAATATTTTATTGCCAATTAAAATCATGTCTTCCGATTGAATGATAATAGGACTGTTCCAATTACAAATGTGTT
>NW_015150759.1:75568-83534 GCF_000732505.1 Cyprinodon variegatus
CTGCCTGGCTAATCAAACTATCCGTCTCTGCAGACATCAGTGAATCCAGTCCTGGACCAGTGCCCGACCCAGTTCATGTTCTTTGTGTGAAAACCATCAATAAACTCTGTTAAACTTTTACTCTGCTTCCAGTGGTGTTCTGCATGTGGGTTAAGTCTCTTAAACCAATCATGACAGGTTGGGCTGAAAAGAGCATATTTGCTGTTCTATGAGCCCTAATACAAGCCTGGTTAAAAGCCCTAGAATGAAACAACTTTCGAGTCTTTGGATCCTCGGGAAGACTGTGAAAAATGTCCCCTTCCTCCGTGCAGCCTGGAACACTGCATTTACACCCCTGGTTCTGGCTCATTTTCAATAGAGAAACTGCCTGCTTTGTAATTCTTGTAGAAGTAAACCCAACTATAGGCTAAACAGCTAAACTAATGTCGTACATTTTCCTCTATTCATGTTCTTGGGCCACTGAACCAGTGCGCTGGTCTGTATGTAAATTTTGGGGCATGACAAAAGTACAGGCCAGAACTAAAAAAGGCAACATCCCCAAATTGACGTCAATTTGGGCCTTCATTTAGATTATGGTGGAAGTTTAGAATTGTAAAATTTGCAGAGAAAGGAGGTGTCGATGGGGTTTGAACTTCTCTGTACGTCCATTTCACCCACTGATCTGTCGTTATTCATCTATGACAATGTGAACTCAGTTTTGCATTCTCTGACCCCTTTAATTCTTAATAGTACAATTTTTTAACATTCTAAAATTCAGCTTCTGCTACGAAAATGTAATTTAAAAAATATATTATTATAGTTAGCTCCAGGAATGTGATTTTGGAGAGAGGAGTGCTTTTATGATGATTTTATGATTAACTTGAGAAAAATCTTCTCCTTTGCCATCCTTCTATCCTTTATTGCTGTAGCGCTGTTTTTCTGTTTTTAAAAGGAATTCTCCTCTTTATTTTTTATTTTTTCCATTGATCTATTAAAATCTTTAGTCCCAGTGTGTTGGGATCTGGAGCTGTACCACCTTCCTCCAGCAGAGTGCGCCGTGGGTCTCCTGGAGCTGGTGTCTTCCAGCACACTTGAGACGCATCTACTCATCAGGAGACCTCTCCTTTATAATCAGCTGCCAGACCTTGCTTCGACGCCACAGTGTTGACCTTAGTTTGGTTAGCAACCTGAGCCTCTGTAACTGAAAGAATCTTAGTTGTCTCTAGTGAGAGATCAGATTCTAACTCTCCTTTGTTTTTGCCTCACAGGAAACCTGTCTCTAGCCTGAAGCTCTGGATGAGCTTAACCTGCCAAACCTGCCCTGGTGAGCCAACCTGAAGATTCCTATGTGGATTCCCCTGCTGCTCTTAGTGAAGAGCTGGAAACTCTGAACAAGGTCTGCCATTCAAAGTCAGAAGCTAGACGCTGCAGCTGCTCTTGAACTCTGCTGAACAACAGTCTCTGGGCCCAACGGTTCCCTCTCTCTCTCAAAGAGAAGCCCGGACTCAGTCAACGTATAATCCTGAATTATCAAAGACTCATAACTCATCTGCCCGCCATCTAATCAAACTATCATCTCTGCAGACTTCAGTGAACCAGCCCGGACCAGTTCCTGACCCAGTACATTATCTTGTGTTTTTGTGAAACCCTCAATAAACTCTGTTAAACTTTTACCCAGCCTCCGCTGTGTTCTGCATGTGGGCTAAGAACATTAAACCCATCATGACACAGTGCGGTGAAATAGGCACTTCCTGTTGCCTGTTGTCATGGTGACTCGTGGAATTGGGGCTCCACTGATAACGGCTTTTCATAGTTGTTGCGCATGCGTTTCACTCTGAGTGGACCTAGTTAAAATGGATTGAAATAACTNAGACAAATACAAATAGAAATAAATAAAACAAAATATTTTATTGCCAATTAAAATCATGTCTTCCGATTGAATGATAATAGGACTGTTCCAATTACAAATGTGTTGAATAAATACTTTTCAGACCTGTTTTGTTATCTGACAGTAAGCATTTAAATCTGCAAATGAGAGTAGCTGCTTTGGTAATTCAGCCATTATAAAATTAAAATAAAAAGACAACACAGAACAAAACTGATTGTAGATAGAATTTGTGAATGGTATGGCCCCCTGAAAGCATAAACTACAAACTAGCAGTTTTAAACATATTAAAATCTCTGTAAGGGGAAAATTTTGTGTTAGTGACAAAGTAAAACTGAAAAAGGAAGATTATGAGCATGTGAGTTACTAACCTGGTTTAGGGTTCAGTCTGTGCCCAGAAGAAAGAGTGGAATTTGGAACTTAAAGCACATATTAGGTCAAATTCAGTGGGTCATTAGGGATGGAGTTGGTGACTTAATTTCCGTGGCACATTTCAGTAACAGGACAATTCAAAGTGCTGTGTATGATCAGAACATTAAAAGAAACCACTCAGGGAGAAATACATTGCTGTGAAAGAAAGATAAGTAAAGAAAAGTCTGACTACAAACAAATTAACAGTCTTTCATATTACAGTTTAAATAGAACATTAAATGTAACTCTAAACAAACATTCCCTCATTGGAATTTTATTTTATTTTTTTTAATATAGATTGGCAAACAGCAATTGTGCCCATTTGCTCCTTATTTAGCAGACATGGGTTGACCAGAAGTGGATAGTTTTCTCATCTGTTTCAACAGGTGGGTCCACATCACACTGAGTATGACGTACACCCAGTGCATGACGTCTTGGGCTTCAGTGAAACAACTCTACATAAAATGACATTGTGGTCTTTAAGTTCAAGCATGGAGCTCATTAATGCTTAGTACAGAAATACTTGTTTTCTCTTTGTCTAAATTACCCTTTTAAACAAAATGACATTCTCCACATCTCGAATAAATATTCTGGCTGTCTACAAATTAATTTCACATCTCCATATTCCTAATATTACTGGTCAGCAGTTGTATTATTATAACTATTAACTACTATTATTTTACCAAAAATGTTTTAAAAGTATCATAAATAAATTTCCAGTCAAGCTAATAAAAGTGTAAACATTTCTATATATATAAAATTTAAAGAGGTCATAGAATAAATACATAGGGTATTTGGTGCTGGTCCTTAAGGTCTCTGAATAGGGTGTGTAACATTGGTTGGGCTGAAAAGAGCATATTTGCTGTTCTATGAGCCCTAATACAAGCCTGGTTAAAAGCCCTAGAAAGACTGTGAAAAATGTCCCCTTCCGTGAAGCCTGGAAGACTGCATTTACACCCCTGGTTCTGGCTCATTTTCAATAGAGAAATTGCCTGCTTTGTAATTCTTGTAGAAGTAAACCCAACTGTAGGCTAAACAGCTAAACTAATGTCTTACATCTTCCTCTATTCATGTTCTTGGGCCACTGAACCACTACGCTTGTCTGTATGTAAATTTTGGGGCATGACAAAAGTACAGGCCAGAACAAAATAAGGCAACATCCCCAAATTGATGTCAATTTGGGCCTTCATTTAGATTCGCCCGTTTTATGGTGGAAGTTTAGAATTGTGAAATTTGTAGACAAAAGAGGAGTCAATGGGGTTTGAACTTCTCTGTACGTTCGTTTCACCCACTGATCTATGGTTATTCATCTATGACAATGTAAACTCAGTTTTGCATTCTGTGACCCCTTTAATTCTTAATAGTACAATTTTTTTTAACATTCTAAAATTCAGCTTCTGCTACAAAAATTTTATTTAGAAAATATTTTATGATAGTTAGGTCCAGGAATGTGATTTTGATCAGGAAGTATCTTATTTAATAATTTCAGTGACAAATGAAACAACAGAGAGGAGTGCTTTTATGATGATTTTATGATTAACTTGAGCAACAATCTTCTCCTTCGCCACCTTCCTCTCCTTTGTAGCTGTAGCTCTGTTTCTCTGTTTTTAAAATGAATTATCCTCTTTATTTTTTCCATTTATCCATTAAAATCTTTAGTCCCAGTGCGGTGAAATAGGCACTTCCTGTTGACATGGTGACTCGTGGAATTGAGCCTCCACTAATAAGGGCTTTTCATAGTTGTTGCGCATGCGTTTAACTCTGAGTGGACCTAGTTAAAATGGATTGAAATAACTGATAGCAGCCGTTGTGCAACCGAACATTCAGCGTTCCCAGCTTTTGGCTCGATCAATTTAGAGTTGCAGATTTGAATCTGAATTTGTTACACCTGCTTAATGAAACGGACCCCAGCAGCCTTCACTTAACTGAATCAACATTTCAATTTTTTTATTTATGGTTAAAGGGGATTTTTACTAGTCATTTCTTTACTAGTCATCTAAACAGTTTATCACACAGTTTGTTTATATTACCCTTTTGCTTGCAACTTATTAAATTCCAGATGGTAGTGCAATTTGAGTTGTCAGTTCGAAGATGCATTCACTTATTCTGCCTGCTCTAACGATCACCAGATAAATTATTTTATGCTCTGATATGTAAAACCTTATGTGTGAAAAATGGCATACCTTCTAACCTGTTATTAGCTCAACAGGTGATCCTGTTAGTCCGGAAAAGTGCAGCATATGCAGGCGCCTCCTTTCTGAACACCCCTGCTGACACCAAAGCCAGTCAAGTGAAACAATTGGGCCTCAGCGTGGTGAAAGCACTTCATCTCTCACCTCAAAATCATTATTACCTGATTAAGTGTGATTAAGAGAAGATCATTAGCAGCTGCATGTCCTGTCAGTAATGATTACTGTGACGGGTGCGTTATGTGCAGAGCTCATCTGCAGGCTTAGCCACTTTAATGATTAGCGAAGCATTGTTTAGCAGGGCTCTCAGATGAAAGGTTGACGTGTTATCATCTGAGCCGAAAGTCAAAGTGAGGTGAACATCCCACAAGTGCATTGTAATGAACTTAAATGTTCTACAAGGGGGATGACATTGACCAAGTTTTAACTACTATTCTTAAACCTTGTATACCTGTGTTATTCGTGTTCAGACTAATCATTTATCTGCCTGATCGTCAGCTGAACAAGGAAAAATATCCCACTCATATCTGGATTTGAAATAATTAAATTAAGAAAGAGGGGCTAGAGATATTACATAATTATAAAGGGTTGGAATAAAAATAAATTAGCTCTTGAAGAGTTTTCAAAAATATTCATTTTAGAAATTCCTCTTTTCTATTCTTAAAAGTCGTTGCTCTTCTTTCATTTCTTTCAAAATGCCTCCTTGAGTGAAGTATGATTTCTATCATGGTGATTCTTTAAATTTATCAGTTGAGCTTAAACCATGAAACCAATTATTGAATAGGAGCAGGACTTTTACATAATTCGTTTTCTATTACAGTTTTTGTTTTGAAGTCCAGTTTATGCAGTAAAACTCCAGATATGATAAACAGCTCCATATTTAACTCCACCAAATCAGTCTGCAATATGCACCATCTGCCTTCAAGTTAGTGTTGTGTTTCCTTTAGCGGTTGTGCCATAAGCTATATTGTATGAGACTTTCTTTGATTTTAGCTTCTGAGCTTCTTGCAAAGTATGAAATACTCTAAGGCAAAGTAAACTTTTGTTCTGGTTCTCAGCACCTCAAGAAAATGAAATGTTCTCACTTCTCATAAAGTAACAAGCTTTAACCCCAAAGACACAAATTGCAATTGTGTTTCTTACTGTTCATGAATCCTGACACAAGGAAACAAAGGAAATGTCAGTAAAAAATGTAACATACTTATAATGTAAAATATTTTCATTTAAAGTCGGAGGCAAAGGTTTTTTTTTTTTTTTTTTACCTTTCCAAGAAGTTATTAATCTCAAATATAAAATAAATAAAGAAAAATATTTTTGTTGCACAGAAATACTATTGCACACAAATAATTTGAAGCTAAAGATGCATAAAATAGGGCAAAATGTAAGAATGTAAATATGCTATCAAAGAAGTCAACAGTTTTCTTCTTCCTTTCTATTGCAACATCAGAAATGTATATGTAATTATGACATTCTGTTAAAAAGAAGCAATGAATCCCACCTTTAGCAATAACATATTTATAAAAGGATGTTTTTATGTGCAGACCAATTTTAAACATGCAATCTGCGGCACCTCATGTACTGTAGTTTTCATACATTTTTCACTTCTTGGGTGGCTGTGGTATGTATTAATAGCAGGTGGTGCAACATCACTCAATGCACTGAAATAAATGCAAGGGAAAGGACAAAATGGGGTACATTAGTGACTTTAATGGTGGCACGATGTTTGATAGAAGAAATATTTAAATAAGTTCACATCCACTGCTTGCCAGAACCTTACTTTAACCTGTTTTAAAGGTTAGTCAAAAATCCCCAGTGATTTGTAATTCCTTTGTTTTTTTATTGTCATGGTAATCAAAAGGCTTAAACTTGGATTTTAAAAATATATAATTAAATGTCACGAAATGAGAGAACAAGAGAAGATTATCAGCAATGGTTAATTTATCTAGATATAAAATTCCTGTTCCACAAACTCACAATACCTTAATTTCAAAATATACCTTTTGAAAAATATTTTACTTCATTTTTTGTTTGAAATACATTGTTACAACTGGAAAAAAATATATATCTTCTGATTAGTTGCAATCCTTTTTCTTCCACCATATTTATATAAACAATTATATCTGTCAGGGCTCCAGTCTGTGTGTTTGTTTTTGTGTTTGTCTCCCTTCCTCCAGCAGGAGGCGCCTGGTTCTGGTCCGCCTCCTCACACACCTGCTGATGGTTACCTCATTAATGAAGTGCTCTTTAGCTGCCAATTGCCACTACCTTGACGCCAGAGTGTTTGCCAGTTTTGGGTACTCTAGCCAAGCTGAGTTTTTGCTGAGTAAGACTGAGTTCTTGTCAACCTGAATTTAAACTTTGTTTTTTTGTCTTTGCCTCTCGGCAGGAAGTCATCCTGCAAACTGGATCTTTCGGTCCTTCTCTCCCTGGAGGGATCAACTGAGCCTCAAACTGAGCTGGGGATTCAAACTGGAGGTTTGGATCCAGTATCCCAGAGAGGAAGTTGAGTTTACACACTGAGCAAGGGAATCATCTCCACTACGACCCGTTCAAGTACCGCAGGAAATCTGAGTGGCAGTCAGTTTCTCCGTTTGAAAAACTGACTGTTTGATATTAGATTATAAAAATGTAAAAATTATTAGACCCTGGTCTTGATTTGTGTTGTGCTGTAATTTCCTTGCATCCTCAGCATGTAGCCCAGTCAAGAATGAGACAGACTTTATTTTATTGATTTCTTTTTACAGTTTTTTAATCAGGGTCCTCTTTTCTGTACGTTTGGACAACTTTGTTGTAGTCTATGCATATTATTCTGCCTATTTAATCAGGATAATGTCAGAAAGACAGTATTCTCGGCTGCAGTTTTGTGTCTCATATGATCTGCTCATTGTGCCATGGTAAACACTTTGCAGTATGCATCTAAAACATTTATCACTAACCTTTATGTTGTTAAAGCTTGAACTGTCATATGTTACAAAGACATGTCCAAGGTTGGGGCACAGAGTAAACGCACCAGTATTAGCTTAGCACTTCATACAACAACTCTACTTAAAAAACATTGTTGGCCAAAAGATTATAGCTGTCTTTTGTCTGGGATAATTGAAATAACAGTAATAACATTTGCTGTACACCACAGCTAGGATATGATGAACATAAAATTGATTTTAAGGAGATTTGTAACAAAGAAGATGGCTGATTCCAGCAGGTACAATTTGCACCAATAAATTCTGTGTAAAGGGTCTTTTCTCTATGGGGTGGTTGGGCTTTACTTTTAGAGGAAAAGTGAGGACTAGACCCATGTCCCACTGCAGCAAAAGCAGTGAGCTGTGAGTGTTCAGATTATATGCCTCCTGAGTGTCTCCATTTGCAGGTTTTTTATGCATTCCCTGCAGGGAGGAGACTTTGGGACAGACCTACAGCTCACTGGAGGGACTTTATATCCCTTGAAAAATCAATGGATGGATGGATGGATGGATGGATGGATGGATGGATGGATGGATGGATG
>NW_015150759.1:83565-89386 GCF_000732505.1 Cyprinodon variegatus
GGATGGATGGATGGATGGATGGATGGATGGATGGATGGATGGATGGATGGATGGATGGATGGATGGATGGATGGATGGATGGATGGATTTTAATAAAGTATTGGAATAGGGCTCACTATCTGCAAATATTAAAACCAGCTTAACGTGGGGGGGCTTATAAGAAAACCCACATTTGAAGAATCACTTAGACAGAAACAGATAATTTAACAAGTACAGTAGCCTGAAACTACTGTGACACAAATCCACAGTGGTTAACACTCTTGCCTCACAGCAAGAAAATCCTGCATTAGAGTCCTGGGCTTTTATGTTTGAAGTCTGCATGTTCTCCTTGTGTCTGCTAATGTCTCCTCCGGGTACCCCCATTTCCCCTACCACTTAAGACAGGCTGGTCAGGTAGGCTTTTTGTGACTGAGCTCAATTACATTGCCTCAGGCTAACCCTGCTTCTGACCAAGGAATCAATACACAGTATTTGTAATAAAGCATCTTATCTTAACTGCTGATTGGCTTTACTGGTGGCTGGTAAAGGCTGAATACAGTATTTTCTCACTATCCTATCCTCGTAAGATTTTGTACAACAAAATAGAGAGTATGTTTTCCAGTAGCTTATAATTGTCTGACAAAACTGTAAACAAACCCTTTACAAAGTTGATGTTCAACACAATATCAATTGAAATTATATAGGACAGATATATAACATTTACCCAAATAATAAATTAAAGAACAACATTTTTAATAGACAGAATAATATTAAATTTAATAACACTCTGAATGCATGTAATTAAAATTTAATCTTATTTAAATTTATTATTTTAGGCTGTGTCAGAAAGAATGGCCTTGAATATAAATGAGTTCAAAACAATAAAACTCAAAATCTCATTGGCTTTAAGTTGAAAGCCACTGAAGTGTTCATTTATATTTTGTCTGAGAGAAAAATCAATTTCAGATGCTGATTCTGTTGATCCTGTCTGTGTGGGTACAAATAGACATCAGCAGAAAGAGAGGCAAATCATACCCTCGAGACAAAGCTGTGCTTGGCAAGCTAAGAGGGTCTCCAGCAAAAAAAAACAAACAAACAAACAAAAAACATCACAAAGAAATGGAAATAATGTTGCAATGAGTTTGCTTCTTCGGAGGCCTGCCACATTAAAAGAGATACTCAGTAAAAATGAAACAAAAAATATCTGAAAAGTCTGCAGACTTGTATTTAAAACAAACTTCACAGAGAGATGTGAAAACAATAAGCAGAATTTCTTAAGGTCACGGCAAAAAGTAAAGCTTAAGAAAACTCAGCAGCGTGTTTTAAATATTCGTAAAAGATCTTCATTTAGTTGTCAAGAATAAACCAACACGTGAGTAAAAAAGACTTAGAAGAGTGAATTGCAACTGCTTCTTGTGTGTGTGCTGAATAACCTGAAAACCCAGGGGCTTATGAACTGTATAAGGTCTTTCTACCTTTTTGGGGGAATTTTCCACAAGCTATACATGGTCAGATTTTTATGTTCAGGCATAAATATATGTATGCATATAATGAGCAAGTTTCAGACCCCAGCCTCACAGAAAAGTGGTGAACTATGCTCAAGGATATTCCATGTCAGGTAAAAAAATAAAATAAAAGCAGATGAAGAAAATTGGGCAAATAAACATCTAAAAAATTCCACATTATTGTTAATGGCTACCCCCTTTTTTGTGCCAACCCTAATCCCTCTAACATTCCCTATACAATAGAAACACTTACTTGTTGAAAATAAGGCACTGAAGCTATTTTTCCTCTCTTCCTCATTAGTTTGAATGGGCAAATTAACTTAGTAAGGTAATGAGCCAAGAATGTTCACCGTTTTTATATTCTATATGAAACCCTCTGCTTTGCTTGTTACTTTTATTGTAACCTTTTAGTTGAAAGATGGCAATACTTAATTTCCAATTGCTACTAAGTGCAGCAAAATTACTTCATTAGAATGAGTAGTGTAGTGATTATATTACAAAACTATTATGCTAAGAAATTAAAACATTAAACAATAATACATTTTGACACACAAAGAATTTCATAATAGTTGAAACTTACAGTTTATTAATTGCATATGAAAAGATACAGTTCTAGTGCGAATATTACATTCCCTCCTTAGAATACATTGTATTATACAATAGCTGTAGGTACTTGGTACAAAAGTTTGAATTAGGTATCTTAACACCAAAGCATCATTTTTAATTTTGCCATAGATTTTTTTTAATGCATGATTTATTATAGAATGTTTACAATGCAATCTAATAGTATGCATTTATTCATTCATTTTAAAGCAATGCTACCAAAATAATGACAATATTATTACCCGGGCCTAAAATAGATGAATAATCATGTAAGTGAATAAACATATGGAATCACTTAAATATTACATTAATTTAAAAGTATTCAGACATTACCAAAGGCATCAAAATGAAAACCAATAATTAAATTCAGTTTATTTATGTAACCCCAATTCACAAATAATCTCGAACATGGAATGATCAAAAGACACTATTTGACAAAACATACATGTTTGCACAAGTCATTGACATGTAGAATTCACTTCTCCAGGGTACGCATAGTGATAGCAGATTTGAAGGATCCTTTAACCAATTTTCTGGTGAAAAGAATGAAAGCTATCACAAAGCCAGTAGAGTTATACAGAATTTATTAGATTTAGGTTACTATGACAAATCATAGATATGGAATAAGAAGACAGGATATATAATGTGAAGGACCCTACTTTCATCCAATTAATTATTTACAACTTTGTAATATCGAGGACCAATCCTGCCATAATCAAAATAAATACAGAAATAAATAAATGCTCCAAAAATAAATAAGAATACTATTAATTGCCCCCCCCCAAAAAAAAATACTATAAACAAATAAATGTAGCATGTTTCTTTTTTGCCTTTATTTATTGTCTGTTATAATCTTTAACTTTATTTATTTATTACTTATTTCTTTCAGTATTTATTTATGTGCAAGTTATAATATTTTTGACTGGTTTATTCTTCCTTTGTATTTTTTTTACCCTACCCTTCTTCCATGCTATTTTTTTGTGCTGGTCTTATTAACATTTCTGTATGCATTTCTGCCTCATTATGCAAATGAGGAAGGGGTGTGTCCTAAGGGCTCAACTTCTGCCTACTGGTCGGTTAGCAGCCAACGGCCACAGTCACAACAAACATGGTGGTTACTATGAAGCTGTCTGAGTTAGTTGAAACATTTAGCAACTGTTTTTGAAAACAATGCTAAGATTATAAGTATTGTCTTTATTATTTTCGTTTGGACGCTCTGACAGGCCATGCATTTTAGTTAGTGGCACACATGGACACAGATGTCAACAATGTAACTTACCCGGTAAGGTAGGCGGGGGGAACCACGGTCAGGAAGCACGGGTCGTCTTTGGCTGCTCCGTCCCCGGGTGCTGCTGGGGTTCCCGGACCAGCCCTGGAGCTCACAGCTCAGTTCGAATGCCCGGTCCGGTCCATTATAAATTGATGTTTTTTTAGCTATTAAAAGGTGAACACAAATTTCTGGCTTGGAGAAAAGAAAATATTATAAAATAATTTCAATATGACTTAGAGAAAATGGAAAAAGGTTATGGTTTTGTTTATTTTTTTACCTATTTAAGGGATAGAGATCAATTTTAACAGCAGGAATGTGTCACTCCACCTATATTCCTACATGTGATGTAACAATGTCTTTAGCACTATGTCACTAGTTATTAATGATGTTCAAACAAATGTACAGTAGTGACAGTAGTAAAATATATAAATGGAAAGTTTTTAAATTTAGTCAGGAGACTAAAAAAGAAGAATCTCCAAAATCGGTACAGAGTGCTAATCTCTCAAATAAGGTGCTGTATAAAATGCTAATTTGATTACAACCACCTGAATAGAGAGTGACATTGTGATCAGCGTTCTGAAAGTAGCCTGAACACAGAATATCATGTAAAGATGCCTCTTTTGAGGAACTGAATGGAAATCTTCCAAACAGAGATTAGTTTCCATATTCCTCCCATCAGACAAGTTGAGGCACTGACCAATTATTCCCACCCCCAATTAACCTTGCATCCAGCCCCCGCTCTTCGCCCCTGCATTACTCAACCTGACATACTTACTTTTCCCTCTCACGTTGCACAGCTTATACACAGAAAAGCTCTACATCACACAGACTAAGCCAATATTGCTGTGTAACACATAGCAACATAAATAGGATTTACATATCTATAACAGGGACATTTGCAAAATGCGTTGAGATGTGACAGACTCATCTAAAAAAAAAAGCTAAAACTTTGTAGATAAATGCCTTTGCTTTTAATATACACTGTGCTGACAGACTGAAAATGCCCCTTAACAGTTCTTTTAAATATTTAACAGTTCAGTTGTCAAAAGATTTTCATCTCTTATTTGGAGCTTTTAGTCAATATAAAACCCAATCTTGTTTGCAGAGATTCTGAATAAAGTTATGCATGCCTTCATATCAACATGGATGGAATAGTCTCCTTGTACATCTGCATATACTATTCGTATATGCATTTGTGCATAGGAAAGTAGAATAGGTGTCCTGATAAGACATATTTTTCCAATTGTGAGTTACTATTAAAAAAACAACCACAACAAACTCAAAGCTGTAATCCTTTTTATTTGGCCAACATTTCTGTCACAATTGTTTTGCTGTATTGGTCTGATATAATATTCTAATCTTTGATAAAAGCAAATATGTCTTGTGTATTTTAAGGTGTAAAACCATCATGATTAAAATAAATTGTGGAAGATGCTCCCCATTATCAATCAACCAAAGTCAAGGAATTCCTCTGTGATGATTTACTAGACATGAGAGCATATCCCAGAAATCATAAAAAAAATCAAATAAGTAAAAATCTACAAAATGAAGTTTGTAATTTTTTTGACAGTTTTGTAGCTTCCACTGGAAATTCATTCATCACTTTTTTGAGCATTAACTCCTGACTGAACAAATCATAAAACTGTTGCTTAATACAGTGCTTCAATTTATACTATCCATCAAGATTATCCCCTATAAACATTTAACATATCTTTTTATATTTATGGAAATCTTGCTCCCCTTAGATGCTCTTGCTCCCCTTAACTAGATGCTTAATAATTTTGTTTCATCACCTATATCATTTACTATAACTAATCTAGATTCACATGCAAATGTTACTATTTGGCTAATTCTAAGAATACCTGTGTTTCTGATCTGCTCAGGGATAATTGTAGATTGATATGAGGTTATAAACAGAAAGTTAGTTGCTAAAGGAATAACACTTATTAGCTACATTTTATGTACTTTTTAATTGGTTCATGTTTTAATTTAGGCTTTTTGTAAATAGCAAAGTTTTGCATCTCTCAGAAGACTATTGAGATTATTTATAATACAGAGGAGGGAAGAAGAATTTTCCACACCTCTTCTTATATTACCACCATTTATTGAATAAGGGGTCTTATATTACACCCCAGATTCAGTTGGTTTGCTGCCTGCAGTTAATCTGAATTGTCCTAAAACAAATACAATACAAACAAAACATTTAATAATGCAGAAAAGCTGTTTCCACAAAGTAACATTAATTCCACAAACTATATCAGATTTTTTTGGCCCAAAGCACTATTCGAACTTGATCTATGGACTTCATTATCAAATACAGCTTTGTGAATGTAATTTGTTCAAGCACTTAACACTGGGTCTCATAAATGTTCAAGTGGTGCAAACTGCATGCGGTGACCATTGTGAAGGTTACCAAGAGATCCAGGTGATTTACTGTATGAATAGACTTTCTATCTATCTGTCT
>NW_015150759.1:89406-96456 GCF_000732505.1 Cyprinodon variegatus
TCTATCTATCTATCTATCTATCTATCTATCTATCTATCTATCTATCTATCTATCTATCTATCTATCTATCTATCTATCTATCTATCTACCTATCTATCTATCTGTCTATCTGTTTGTCTGTCCTTTTCAATATTTCTAAAATCTGCACTTTAAGTTTAACTCTATCTTTCATAGCTTGTTAACATTGAGGATCGAAGAGAAAAGTCCCGGGCTAATAGATTGATTGTTCTTTGTGAGTAGTTTCAAAATTGTCAGCCTTCTGACCTGATTTCAGACACTTTCATCATTTCAGCATTAGTCACTGTGAAATCTCCATTTTTTTCTGAGAAAAGAGAGAACCATTGTGTGTAATTCATGTAAATGTAGCTCCAAACTCTTGCAAATGTGTGACTATCATGAGAATTTGAAAATGTATTCTCTTTTATTTGATCCTACATTTAAACAGAAGCTTAATGTAGTTTAAACTTCAGCCCCTTGGTGTATTTATAGCTCCATTAATCAAAAAACAGACACCCGCAGGTAGTCAGTGACAGCAGCTCTGTGGCAGCTGGGGTGTGTACGTAGTGTTGGGGAACGCACCCTTCATTATGACAAAGCACTGTTTGTTAAAGCTATAATGTAAGAAATATCTACACTCAGTGTTGGTAATTATCATGTATCATCACTGAGGTCAAAGCTTGTATCAGGAATATGGCATAACAAGTGTACAATCACTACCCACAATTTAGGCCCTTGTAGATTTTAAACATCCCCTACAACATTGATATTTTTTCCATTTTTATTCATTTTGATGAAAAACGATGACCTACAAGAAATATGGTGCTAAACCCTAAAAAAATCCCAATGTTGCATACATACACAAGGCCTTGTCTAACACAGCCCACCCAGATCAGATGCTAAGCCCTTGCATTGGGCCTTAAAAGATCACAGATCTTTCATAAATGCTGAATTTCATCAAAGGCAACTCTAATATGTTAATATTTTTCTATGAAAATGCAAACATGATAACATCCGACTTGATGGTTTAGTTGTTTAAAATTTCAGATTTACAGGATTTGGCAAGCTTCCCTACAGTATAAAAGTGCAAATATAATCTTTGTTTCATAGTTGTGTTAACATAGTTACACTCTGATACTAAGTTTTAACAAAAAACCTGCAGCACATTTAGTTGTTGAAGACTTAGTTTAAATGCAAAAAAATAAAAAATAAAAATCTAAATTGTAATAAAAATATCAAACTTCAAAGGATTCTAGAAATCATTTTTATTGCATCTATCACAAAAATTTTTCTTTGAAAAAAAAAATCTGTATATTGCAACTACAAAATATAGGTCTAAGCAGTGAAATATTTTGAGCAAAAGTATTTCTTTATAAAGAATTCAGGATACCATAGAAGGAAACACAGGACATTTGTTTCTGGCTATATTCCAAGACAACCTCAGATAGTCCTTTCATGCATAGGGAGATTATATGCAGGCCTGTGGAAAAAAATCAATTACTTATATAGAGCCTCTCAGGCTACATGAAGCTCACTAAAAGAAATCAAAATAAACATTTCACACCCAAATTTTAGGAATGCTTTTTAAATACTCTAAGGTTGTTTCGATATATCTTTTTCTTACTTTTCTTTTACAGGTACAATTTAGTCAAAGGTCAACCTCAGAGTCTTGCGGCTTTGCTATAATGCTGTTTCGTAACAATTGTTTAGTGGACACAATAAAGAAACTCAAACAACATGGTCACACTACAGTATATTCAACAGAGCCTTTAAATGTATCTGAAAAAATGTGACTTTTACTAAAAAGTAAAGCAAATAACATATACAACAAATAGCATAACTTTCAGTTTCTTCCAATAAAGTATGGTGTTGTTGCACAAGAAATTATAAATTTACATTTTGTGGCAATAAATGAGTTGGAGGCCAGGTCTTTCATAGAAAGCTTATTGGCAATGTTTGCATAGAGGCAGCACTGGTGATTAAACAGCAGCTTAAAGCTAACAGCTTCAATAATTGATGACACACTCAGCATAATAAGCAAACATAGCTTTATGTGTGTGTTCTGGAAGTGTTATCAATTATTATGATGCTTTAAAACATAGCTCAATATATTTTTGATTAGAGATAGCTGTTATTTGTTGTTTATTATTTATTAGGTAATTTATAATAACATAAAAACTGAACCCGTTGAAATGTAAACTCTTCACTTTGATTGCCAACAGGTCTCTGCATCCCTGTTAGAAATGCTGTGGTTGGTTTTGTTGAAAGGAAAACACAGTGTAGAATCATCTGTCTGTTTCCTAAAGGCTTCCCTCGAGACACTGCAATTATCTGAGGGTCATGACATCCTCTATCGTCTGTATTGTGAGTGACACAATTGCTCATGAAATGATGATGTCATGGTGCACACAAAGCCACTAAATGCCCAGGGCAACATCGATTCTTCATCTTCTCATTTGAATCTGCTTTGTTGGTGCTTTGCGGGGTTTGGAAAAATGTTCCAAATGTTGCCAAACACTTCCTCCTTCCTGTTGGCAAGAACAATGTGCAATCCTTGCCATGAAAGAAAAGCGTATTTCACACCCATGCACACCTACACATCAAGTGGCACAGATTAGAGACAAGAGGCTTAGGGCATGAAAAGCACAAATACGATCTTGGAGCATTCCCATAGTAAAGCATGCTCTAGCATCTCAGGTTCCTTTTATTGCCAGCCTCATCTGTTTTCCTACTGAGCTTTGTGCTTGCTGAAAGCAGAATGACAAATACTGAAGGCTGTCCACAAAAGAAAGAAAGCTGCACAGTGCTAGCAAGGATAATGTAGAGAAACATTATGCTTTTAACATGTTGAGGCAAGCTTTTGTGTTTACTGAAGGAAAACAGGCCACATTCCTTACTGAGATGAATGTTGTTATGTATTTTAGGATATGTCAGAAGCTGTGTTTCTTTCAAAATTTTCAAAGTTTGCAATCCTTCATTGGTTGAATAACTTTATCAGCTCTAATGAAAATGAACACTGCTGTTATTAAGGTTATTTACTGCAGAAAAAAATTGTATTTTATTGAATTATTCAAATTGCCTCTAAGAGGCCCTCTGCAACACACAGAATTGGATAAAAGGATTTTTACAGATTATGTCAACATAAACATGCATACATGAGTACCCCCCTTTTTTTTTCAAAAATTAGGAATTTTAGTATTAAAACAAAAAGAAACAGTATGTCCTGGGATTATATGCACCTGAATATAACACGAAACCACTAGACTATCTAATTTATCAATTCTAATAATGGTAATGGAGTGCTAAAAGGTTTACAGTAAAACTAGTTATTTTAAATGCTCCAGTTATATCTATATTTGTTTTACGCAGGATGCTCCGAGGAGAGTCAATTTAGCACAATTTGGTTAATTTTGCAGGTTAGACTCACCTCTTTCATTTACTGGGCTGACCAATTATATGCAGACTTCCAGTAGACACTGGAAGTCTGCATTAGAATACAGTTTATTTTGCAGAGATAATACATGTGCACAGGTAAGTCCTGGGTCTTTTATAGGGAAATGTGGGGGAGAGACTTCAAAGCAACTGAAAATAGTTGGTCGTGGAAGTAATGATTTGCAGTTTGCAAAGGGAGCATGAAAAGAGATCAGTTTGCTGTTTATTGCAGGGTAAGGGGGAAGGTGTGGAGTCCTCAGCAAAGGTCTAGGAAGGAGTGAAGTATTGGGGGGTGCTCAAACACATATTAGAAACCACACAGATCCACTATCTGATACACCCTCCGGTCCCTGTGCCTATAGTCCCAAGGGTGTGCTAGGTGCAGAGCTCCTAGTGGTGAGTGTGTTGGAGGGTTAACAGGCAGTAACATGGGAGGGGGAATGAGGATTTGTATAGTTGCCAGCAAAGAACTCTTGGTTCAGAAGGTTATTGTTTCTGCAGCTTTTGCTGGGAAAACCATCCAGAGGAAACAAAGGAAAACACACAGGTATGAAACCTCGGTTTGCCTTAAAAAGAAGAAAGACAGGGGAGATTAGTTAAACTATGAAAAAAAAAATATCTGGGGATTTAGAGGGAGCAGGGTTAACATGAATTCTCACAAAGAGTAACTGGCAGCCAGCTCCAAATATTCTCCCAAGTAATGAGGATGAGCCACAGGGGATCAGTGCCCCCCGCAGACATTTGTCCAGAGTATGGATATCTTTATGATGTCAAATGTTCCTGGTATATGACGTCATTCAAATGTCGTGTAGCAGAGGAACTACAACACAAAACTTCAAATCACCAACCCAGACTTATGACACTTCTTTAATGCAGCAGGTTTTACTGTTGTTTATTAGATAGACGGTAAACAGATGAGCATATTTAATATAATTTTCATCTTCATATTTTCAAGAACAAATGCAAGTTTTGTAATCAAGGGCTCAATGTAATGTTAATCTAGATTCCTCATGGGAAAGGGGTGAATTGGGAGTGGTGTCCTGGTTGGTGGTAAGGGGGAAGAGCAGTGCGCTTGTGCTCTGAGAAGGTTGCAAGTACCCGGTTTAGATCTGTATAGCCTCTTCTCTGGGTTCCTGAGCAAAACCTTTAACCCCACACTGCTACCTGGTCACCGCACAGTGGCCACACACTGCTCCCCAAAGGGATGGGTTAAATGCAGAGATATTTTTCTCCCATTTGAGATCAATAGTGTTCAAGTATTATTAACTGAATTATAAATTACAAAGCAAAACATGCTTTGACATATTGTCTGTTTCTTCGGATAAAAATGGGATTGAAGTAATCCTTTTTGAAAGTGGTCTTCAAAAAGTCATGTAGCTCACTGAACAACCTTCAAAGTTTTATATGAACTTTGCATGAAAAAATTTAGTAGTTTTTCTACCTACTTTAAGGCCCTCTGCTGTTCATATGGAAAAAAAATGACTGGCTAATTGTTATTAGCTGCCATGTTTTTATATTTGTGCTTTTCCTTTTGTTTTTGCCAAATAAAATTGTTTTACCGATATCTTACAGTGTTTGATATAGGCAAGGTGTTGTGTAACAGGCAATTGAAGGAACAGGACAAACAAGTTTCAAAGAAGGGCCTCTGAAGAAAGCAGCTTTTTATCAGTGAGTAAACTCCTACAACTTCAGTCCAACAGCCTGGAAGGCTGCTTGCAGCAGGATTCGCAAGCAAAGTGTATCTCTTCACATAAACAGTGTTACATCAATATTATGGGCATCTGAGCTTCTAAACTTTAGATTTGTGCTCATTTAGACTAGAGTTGTACTTTTTCAACATGACATTATTTTGTCTTAGAAATCTTAAATATCTGTTTCTATCTTTAGGTTGTTGTGACAAGTAGTTTTCCTTTTCAGAACTGCACATGTTCATTGTATGTATAGTCTTGTGGTATTAACCAATTTTATTGAATTAGGCATATATTTTGACCACAATGCTTGAAAACAGACTGTTGCTGTGGTATCTTTTGTTAGTTTTTAAAAGTATACTATAGATTTCCCATAAATTTTAGCAACATAGTACTTTTAAGAAATAAAAAAAAAAACTTCACAGGGCAAAATAATTCATAAGAAGCCACATATCTGGCTACAAATACTTACCTTTTGTGGTCCTATTATATATTTTTTCTAATGTCAGTGTCACTGTCAAGATGTTTGAAGGTTTGTAGAGGACCCAAATGCAGAGCTGGAAACTCAGGTGGTTTCTTGTAGCTGAACAGGCAGGACACTTAGCAACCAAAATGAGAAGACCCTAGGGATAAACATGAATAAAAATAAAGAAAATCTAGCAATGAGGAACTGCAGAGGAGGAGTACATATGGGAGACAGAAAAATGAGAGGAATGATCAGCTAATTGGGAGAAGGTGTGGACTGAAGCAGCTAAAGTCACGGTACACTGTACGGGTTTTTGCCCTTTTTGGGCCGATTCTCCCACGAATGTTTTGGATTGGGCCTAGTTTCAGTCTCATCATGTGTCCTTTGTCGTGTAGTATACAGGGGGTAGGAGGGGGATTTAGCTTTTTACGATCATCTTCTCATCAGTAATCGTAAGGTTGGGAGAAAATCAAACATGTTTGAAATTCAGTTGGCCCTTGTGAGGTGTTCATGGGCAAATCCTCCTCAGGAAGCAGAGCTATGAGCCGATTTAACCAAACCTCTTGCACTGCACACGTTCAAACAATGAAGTTCTTCTTATTCTTCTTTCAGATTGAAGAGTCCGACCTGCACCATCTCTCGGCGCCGAGTCCAACAGGTGTTTCTTTGTTAACTAAAGAGTGAGCAGGTAGATCACATCAGAGCATCGAGCCGTACAGTGTAGAACATGCATCATGAGCTGCGACCAATGATTAGAAAATATAGAATGACTGAGGGGAAAACCAAAGGATAAGGGAAGGGACTGAAGATATATTGAGATAAACATTTGGCCATGGAAAACAAAATCTAAAGATAAAAATAAAAAAACGAGACCAAGGCATAAATAATACCAAAGAGTAAAACTAAAAATAAAAAAATTATATAATCTTGACAACACAGCATAAGATACATTAAAGTAAACCGTATTTTCGCGACTATAAGGCACATATAAACGTCTTTTTTTCCCCTCAAAATGTGCGGCGCGCCCTATAGTGCGGAGCGCCCTATGTGTGTTGTTATTGCGGACGTTTGAGACCACCATGAGAACGTTAAAGCGGGAAGTGTGGGCGTGGATTGTGTATAAAAGAACAGGTATGTGCTTTATGCAGAACTCCTCAACTCCCTTAAAGGTGGGGTATGTGATGTTTTCTGGAGCATGTTTTTACCATACTGATTGAAAACCTCCTCACGAGCCCATTGCGCCAACTGAGATAGAATGTTTGGAAAAAAAACGAAATCTTTTAGTCCAGTGTAGAGGGCGTAGTCAGAGGAAAACGCAAACCAATAGAAGTAACTATCATCCCTACTTCTATTGGTTTGTGGCACGCCCATCAACCGTCAGCTCTGAGCTCTCCCCACCCCTCCCCCCTGCGCGTTCACAGACTCACACGGTTGCTAAGCAACAGAGCATACGCCGGTAAAACCCGC
>NW_015150759.1:96466-105456 GCF_000732505.1 Cyprinodon variegatus
TAAAAGTAAAAATTAAAAAATTATATAATCTTGACAACACAGCATAAGATATATTTAAGTATATCGTATTTTCACGACTATAAGGCCCATATAAACGTCTTTTTTTCCCCTCAAAATGTGCGGCGCGCCCTATAGTGCGGTGCGCCCTATGTGTGTTGTTACTGCGGATGTTTGAGACCACCATGAGAACGTTAAAGGGGGAAGTGTGGGCGTGGATTGTGTATAAAAGAACAGGTATGTGCTTTATGCAGAACTCCTCAACTCCTAATTGAGGAGATGATGAAAGAGTGGCTGAGGGAGGTGTATGTAAGGAGACCAGGTGGTTTTTTCCACTCATCACCATAGCTGTTAATGTGTGACTCCATGCATGCCCATCTATCAGCTGATGTGAAAAACATGGTGAAACAAATGAACGCTGTGCTTGCTGTTATTCCAGGAGGTCTGACAAAGGAACTTCAACCGCTCGACATCGGTGTGAACCGGCCTTTCAAAGTAAGGCTAAGTTCACACCGGACGCAGCAAGAGCAGCAAAATCGCATCTGCTGCTTCATTTTTGCTGCTTGTACCAGTTAGTTCTGACGCGCGGCTGAAGCAGCTTTGAAAGCTCTGGCTGCGCAGTGCAAAAGTGTGTCTGACGCGCGTTGGGCTGAGCTACTCTATCCTTTCTTTGCCTCGCAGCTATATTTGCTGTGATCAGTGGGAATAAAGTAGTTTTAATATGTTTTTAAGTGAGAAAGTCAACCTGAAAACTTAATAACTGCAGTCAGTTCATCCAGATTACTATCCTGCCTTCCAATATAATTTCTGTAGGAGCCGCTCCGACCCCAATATATAGCGGTGCGCTGTCAGTAGGAATCCCATTCAACAGCAGCCTCTGGCTCCTAGCGGTTCACCGCGGCAGCTGGTAGGTGTTTTTTTATCTAAATAATCTAAACTGCAGGCACCAGGATAATAAAAGTGAACATATTTTGCCGGAAGTTTCTGCATTTTAAGTTAATTTATGCATCAATAAACTGTTTCAGAGGAGTGATCACAGCGCTCTGTGTCATCAGCGATGTGTCTGTCTCACGGCCAGCTCCCAGAGGAGTGATCACAGCGCTCTGTGTCATCAGCGATGTGTCTGTCTCACTGCCAGCTCCCAGGTTTGATTAATACTTTTTAATAAATACATGAATAAAGCACAAACATACTCAGTTTTGCTCCCGCTCTATTTTTAAATATGTAGTAGAGGTATTTAAACGTAGTAGAGGATATTAACCGGAATATAAAACCTGCGCCCTATAATCCGGTGCGCCTTATGTGTGTGTTAAATACAGTAATGGTACACATAACTGAGACTGCGCCTTTTAGTACGGTGCGCCTTATGGTCGTGAAAATACGGTAACGGATAACCCAAAATTAAATCTTCAACAGATCATAGAAGTTCAGAATGGTAGATCATATTAGTCAGAAGGTGGATTAATAGCTCAAAAGGAGTACAGATTTGAATAAGCCTGCTTCTACCCAGTGCAAAATTTAATTTTTTAAAATTTTTTCTTTTTATTTTTTGTACCTTAGGCTTTCCAAAAGACATATTCTTTAATTTTTAGATTAAAGATATAAAGCTGAAATGACAGTACAAGGTTTTTACGGATCCAAAGCATTATTAACTAAAGGGCTATAAATCTGTTCTAATGTTGCTTTACTTTACCAGGGTATACCCCACCTCTAATAACCAGCCCACTTCAATGCTGCATGTATTGCTGTTTTTTACACGTAATTTCAGTCAGCTTTTTTAACACATGCAGTTGCCATCACAGATTTTTATGTCTTTATTAGATGTGCCTTTCTTATGTAGTTCTTTATAGCATAAAACCCTTGCTTGTTTTCAAGTATTTTTACCATCTACTATAAAGAGCTTTTCTTCTTCTCTCTTTAGACTGGATTTAAGATCCTATTCTAAAATGTATATTAAATCTGCATTTAAAACCTTAGCTGTCAAGTCTAAAGGGTAAAAAGCCCAAAGCTTCATTGTGAAATGTGTGTTAATGAGGGAATGAGTGCTTGGAGCAGTTTTTTCATTATTGCCTGCCAGTTTAAAGACAACCCAAAATGTAGGTAAATCTTGTTTAGTCCTTTGTTTATGAGCTGTGGGGGCTCTTTTTAAAGTGTATGATTGTATCCTTGTAGCCTTTGCTACTGCATTTAAGTGTTTTTCTTAAAGTCATTAAAATTGTACTAATATAGGTATATTTACAGGGAGCTTATGGAAAGATAAACCAAACTTAACTTAGTAGTTTTGTCCTGCTGGCAAAGTCAGATTTTGATCTTGTGTAACTATTTCTATTCTGTTGTGTTGACAATGCAACATCTTCAGGACTTTTCTTTTCCAAAAGCTGTCAGTACAGTAAGCACAGATGTAGCATGGAGATTTTGTCAGTGTGGTAATCTTGGGTAAAAAAAAATACCACATTTCATTGTATCTCTTGCAAAACTGATATAAAAAATTACAGCATTATTTGATCGCTTAAATAACAGAAAAGCTACATTATTAAACTCCCACTAAAGGGCTGAACCACAAAAGATATCTTTAAACCTTAGCATAATTTGAAACTGGAAACTACTCAATTTAAATAAAAAGATCTAAAATAGATATTTCTATCAAAATTACCTTTATAATTTTGCCTTCAGTGGAGTTAGTCTTTTTTATTCTGATCAACAGTTCTACAGTCTTTCTAAGGATCTTTTAATGTTTCTCAGTGAGCTGTGATTCCCTTTCCCTCTTTTTGTGTTCACTTAGTGTGCATGACCATGACGGTGTGATGATATATTCTGATTCTTGCAAGCATTATTTTTATTAAAGCAAAACTATCATCACCATAGAGACAACTCACAGTTGTACATTATGGTGACATGAATTGCTCAAACCCTCAGTTGCTTTATAACCAAATTAAAATACGTTTGTTTAGTGTGGCCTGTGACTGTGCTATCTAAAGACAATTTGTTAGGTATTCAGTCCAATTTTACTTTCATTCTTTATTCAATAATTTTATCTTTTTTGTAATATTAATCTAATTTAATAATTAATTTGTATTCTATTATTTCATTTCCCTTCAAATCAGTTTCATTTCATTTTTGCAATTTCATTTTTTGCAACTTTCTTGCTTTGAATTATTATAGACTTCTACACTAAATTGAATAATATCGAACCTACATGTTATATGATTAAACTTCACATACTAGATATTCAGTCATTACATGTTTTTGGTGATTTAAAACCTCTCTGAGGTTTCACTATTACATGTTGGCTGATTATGCTGTGCACCTAATCTAATTTAAGTTATTAATGAATGTTGACCCGTATCCTATCGGGATGTTTATCATCTCATATGCATGCAGATCAAATATAATAATAATGAAAAAAGTGATGCTTACAGTATAGGACTGACCATGGCTGCTGCATCAGAAGTAGGACGTTCAAATGTTTTGCGGTGCTTTAAATCAGCACACTCAGCATTAGCTATGATCAAAGGCTGGTAGCTGCAGGTTGCTTTCTATCTCTCCCTTACTGATCTAAAACACCACTGAACCATATTAATCTGTCCGCCTTATGGTTTGTTTTTAGCACATAATCACAGAGCATGCAGTGTACTACTTTAACCACCTTAATGATTGCCCATGTGATTTAGACAACTCCACACGAGGCAGTATGTATTAGCTCAGCGGGCAGTCATTATGGCCTTCTTTCTTCTCGCCAAAAGAAAATGTTGAGGGTTATGTTACGAGAACAGAAAAATAACATAGAAAAAGGTGGTGGACAAAAAAAATAAACAGGATTTTTTTTCCTATCAGTGACTGATTTTAGCTGTAACGTTAACAAATTAAAATAAATAAATAAAATAAATGTAGAATACAAATATTTAAGTTAAATGTCTGGACAAACATTTACATGCTCAACTTACAACTTCAGAGTGGAAGCTCTTAGTCAGTATATTAAAACACAACAGTTCATATAAAAATCAGCTTCCTCCTGAAAGCAGTTTAATTCATTGGGTTTTATTAAGGGGTATCAGGGTAAATGGAAATTAAAGATATTAAGGCACACTATACTTTTTAGATTTGCAATTGCACAAAAATTTCAAATTATGTGTCGTATGTATTTTTCTTTTTATTTCAAAATTATAATAGCACAGTTATCTGTTTAACAGCATAAATTAACTGAATTTAGTTTTGTTTAACTCATACAATACCAGTAACGTACATATATTTACAGTATGACGGTCAGGCTTCCATTTGCCTCAGTATCATTTGCACCTTTTTAATTATATCTAATACCTTGTAGGGCTGATGTGATGTTTTGATGGTAAATTCATAAAAAAAATCTAGAACAAGCAATGTATTCAGTCCATATAACCAGCGTGTTCACATTTAATTAGAAATCACTGAGGGGCTGGCCAGTGAATTTATAAATATCCTCATATGTTCTCCAAATAAACAATCTGCACATGGGAATTGAAAAAGTACATGTTTGCGTATTTCCTTTCTCTTTAATCTTACAATTATAGGCTTTGGGTAGTTCTATGTTTACTCCTCGTGTTGAGGAAGGATCCAGTGGGCAATGAAGTCTTAAATTAGTGTTAGCCCAGGGTTAATTGTGGAGAAAATAAAGAATTAGTTTCATAATAGAAAGCATAATTGTCAGTGCAGTGCTGTGCTGCTAAAATGTTAAGGATTTGTGAAGTGGGGATTTTTCTTTATGAATTTTAGGGCGGATGATATACTCTCATAGCAATAACATATATTTACCAACCCGTTTTTATATCAGTATCATATATATGAGCTCCTCAATCTTAGAAAAGGTGTTGCTTGATTTCTCAATAGAACTTCAGGCTTTTAAAATGTAAAAGTTTGTTCATGTAAACTTAAATAAAATAAATCATTATATCAGCAATTCTGATGGATAGCACAGAGGGAAAAATATAATTTCATTTTGATCATGTTACTCTCTTTGGGATCCAATTTAAATTCTGTCAGGCAGTAGATGAGAAGAAACTGATTTTAAAGACTGGAGATAAAGACAACAGATAGCCAATCAAAAAAGAATGCTTCAGCTTTCCTCTTTTGCTTCTTTCTCTTATTTATACAGCTTTAGCCTCTTACAGCTCTTAAAGACAAATAAGCTTGCACTCATTCATCTTTTTTATTTCTTAAATCATGTTGATTTTCATGCATCTCATTTCCGCTTGAACTCAATACTAACTAATATGATTATTTCTGCAACTGTAAAACCAGACAGAGTTGCTATGTGTATAAACAAACAAACTTTATTTTCCCATTTATGATCTTAAATCAAATTTCCTAAAAGATTAAAACTGTAATTTTTTCAGTTTTTCAAAGGCAAATTTACCAATAAGTAACTAAGGTCATACAATTGGAGTAGGCTATCCTTTCTATGTTTACTAGGGGGTGCAAAAGCCCTGCAAACACATGACTTGACAGCAAATTCAAAAAGCACAGCAAACACAAAAAATATACTAGCAAACGCAAAACTTCAACAACCAAATAAAAGGCTTGCAAAAAAAAAGTGTAACTAACACTAAAACACATAAGAAAAACGCTGCTAAAAAAAACAAGGCTGCAATCACACAAAACAGAGAGCAACAAAGTGCTAACGAATTAAAAACCTGCTGCTAACGTAAATTATTCTAACACACAAAACTCATATAAAGAAAAGTTGCTTTAAGTAGTTGAAACAACAGCAAGGTAAGAACAACTGCAGACTTGCATCGCAAAACAGAGGTGCTTGATACCACGAGGGGACAATTATCAGCCCAGATGTAGCCACACTTTTAGTTAACACATAAAAAAGATTATCAGAGAGATTAAGTGTTTAAAAGGGATTCAAATGGAAACTTATGTTTTTAATTCTTCCCACTAAATCTCCTCTGGGTAAAATTTTTCAATGCATCTGAGGTCCCGTTTATCAAGTTTTCTTATGAAGTAATGGGAAATGAAACTTGCATATGCCACTTTCACCCAAAGGTTGTCTATTATGAAATTTAGGCAGGATCGGGATGAGTCGGTAATAAAGATGACACACAGAACTAACGCACTGTTTCTGCTAGAGTACAATGTGTCGTTTTATTCCGCCACAGAAAACAGCAAAGCAAGCACATCAATGAAGGCACGGTGCTGAATACAAATTATATTGTTCCGATACAAATTATATTGTCCCCCTTACCGTGACACAAAGGATCGGAGAGCCGGTCGACCCCGGCAGGGCAGCAACCCGCGCAGCTAGGCATTCGTACACAACCCTAGCAGACTTTGCCAGTGCCAACTACCACCCGTCATTTATGCCAAACTTCAAAGGAAAATCTTTTACCCAATCAGGAAACGTGTTCGCTCCCTCTCACGCCTGGAGCGCATGATTACAGAAACCAAAATATGTTTTTCCGCATCCCCTGAACCCACCCAGGGTTCGTGGACTGCTGAAACCAAAAACAAATTACATCATGGTCAGAGCATGGCACCGCGTGCTCGTGAGTACAAAAACTAATTATATCATGCTCTCTAGGAAACAGAAACTTAGATAATAAGAGTGCTTAGGTAATAAGAGTGCTTCATTTGTGATACAAAACTTGTATGATTGTCAAAGAACATAAAATATAAAACCCATATATATATCAGGTTGCGGTCTATTAAAAAAAATTTGGCATGGAAATGCAAACCATGACCGTGGAATGATTAAGCCACAGTAACTCCTCCTAGATATAAAAGGCATATGAGTAGTTCAAATCCTTAATCATAGTGCATTCGACATTTAAAGCTGCAGTGTGCAATTTTTCAGGACGTTTATTGGTCAAAATTCAGAGTGCAGCGACATGAGACATTCTATTATTGAGTATAAAAGATATCACAAATTATCAAATTTTTTTTTTTTTTTTTTTTCAAATTATCATTTTAACTGAACAAACCTACACTAAGGTAGCATTAACCATTCAATATATTTTCATAGTTTTTTTTCACGGCTGGGGTGTTTGTCTTATATTTGATGTCCTGCGTGTGAACACTGTCTCTAAAATGCTGTAAACTCCCCATGGCATGCGACTCTGCATTGGCTCTGCATGCACCTTTAAGATTAAACTGTAAACTACGGTATCATTAGTTTTATTTTGTGATTCAGCTGTTTTGTTAGGTTTTTTTCGTAGTAGCTTTGCCTGGTCTGGTCCTGTTTGGCTGTGATACCATCCTGGAGAGAAATATCAGCTGTGCTGCTGCCATCAAAACCTTTTTTCATGGATGTTGAAGATCACCCTGTTTTTCAATGTAGTGCTGTTCTCTGTGACTGGCTGGATGTGTTCTCTTCATCTTCTGACATGGGAGCTGGCTTGGAGCTCATCTGCCTGGTTAAGTGTTTCCTGGATGGGGCTGCATTTTACAGTTGCCTTTTGTATCTCTGCTTCTTTCCGTATGTCTGCTTCTGTCTTCTTGAACCCCAGTCGGCCTCGGCAGATGGCCGCTCACACTGAGCCTGGTTCTGCTGGAGGTTTCTTCCTGTTAAAAGGGAGTTTTTCCTCTCCACTGTCGCTACAAGCATGCTTAGTGTAAGGGATGGCCTTCGAGTCAATGAGTCGATGCAATCACTGTTTTTCCTCAGATAGAAAACTTTTAATCAATTTGACTGTATGATCTGGTGAAATGTAAAATGCCTTGTTGTGAACTGGCGCTATATAAATAAACTGAACTTAACCACCTGCTTTTATCAAGCTTTTTATCTTTACTTGCTTTCTCCTGCTTCTATTTTCCCTATAAATTACTGGTTAATCTATATAGAACACTTTGTCTCTATAATGAATTGTGCTGTAGACACATACAGTAAACATGTCTTGCCAATTGTTTAAAGGCATAGGAATATAGTTTTTGTAAGCTCTTGGTGTTGAGGAAAGCAACAAAAATAATTTTTCATTATTCACATTTAGGATATTTTAATAATTTGGTGAATCTCATGTGGTGACCAAAAAGGCAGCCTTTTTACTTTTAAGTGTATATACGAATTTTGTGGGCTGTAGCCATTTGTATTAACCTTACAAGCTTCAGATACCTGAATAATCTAATCTTGTTTTGGCAGCTCAGCGGTGAGCTCAGATCAGTTTGTTGGTATTCTCCTGTCCATCATTGGGATACCTGTCAAATCTCGGGACTGGAATAAATTGCATTGATAAAATGTGCTTATAGAAAGAGAGCAGGTGTACAAGCCAGGGAAAGATGTTAACACGAGTCAATTAAGTGTGCCTCCCACCTGTGATGGAGAGCAGATTCATTTCTATTTAACAACAGAGAAAATGAAAGTTCATTGGGCAATATTGTTGTGAGGAGCGGCCAGATGGGACATGTTTCCAAAATAGTAACAGCCAAGGGGAGGAAAAGAACCAGAGGAGGAAATTAGTACATCATTCTGTGACAGTTTAACTTGACATTGCAAAAATAAATGCTTTGCTTTGCTAAAGTAATTATAAATTTGTTTGATTACTTTTGTTTAACTTTTCCATAGTCTTTACTTAAAAAGTAACCCCATAAAAAATCCTATATCACATCCTGATTTATACTTTCCTAGACATGTGGATTTTTATAAATGTGCTTACTGATTCTTCATTTTCACCTAAATTATTTTGCAATTGTTTAGAAGATATTCATTTTTTAAATAAGTGCTTAAATCAATATTCCTGGTCTGCAGAAGCTATTCGATGCAACTCCTTCAAACAACAGTGTAGGCGTAATCCATTCAGTTTCTGTGCCATTTGTTCAACAAAACAATCTATTTCAGGGTGTGCCCCTTTTTTTTGTTTGGTTTTAACCTAATCGGGACATGTTTATTTGACAACAAGTCTTTCAACAAGTCAAGTTTTTTTACTCATTTTTAGTCTTAGTCTTTATTTCTCTTTTATGAGAAGAAACTCAGTTAGTTTCCATTGAATCTGACCCATGTTTTTCTAAATGAATATAATAAA
>NW_015150759.1:107082-108858 GCF_000732505.1 Cyprinodon variegatus
CCTATGTGGTCTGGGGGGTTGATACAGTGACAACAAATCTGCTATGTATTGAGGTACAGAGTTAGATTGTTCTCAATTTTCACAAAAACACTTGTGTGATTCATACATGCACAGGACATGATCCACACATGCACAGAACGATTCAAGCAAGCACACAAGATCCACACATGCACAGAACAAGATTCACCAAAGTATTTCTGGTCCATAAAAAAGTATAAATTATACTACAAAGTGCCAGTGGTCTTTAAACTTCTTTAAAGAGTCTTTGAGACTCCCTTGATGTGCCTCGATACACAAATGAATCTTTTTAAGCAGGGAATAATTTTCCACGAATCAAAAAGCTCCCTTGTATAAGCCAATCTTAAGAAAATACTCCACGTGGGATGACTTACCATCCCAATTTCTGAGTCTATCGTGACACAAAGACTTCAGCCATAATCAATGGTTTCTAGCTGTGGTAGCTGAAGCTGTGAGCTAACCCTTGATTTCTCCCCCCTTGGTCCAAAGATTATTACTTCAATTTTGCTTTGTTCAGTTGGAGAAAATGATGGTGGATTCAAATATTGATCTGTTGTAAGCGTATATAAGATGGGTTCATAGTCACATGGTGACATTGGGATATCATTATTATACACAGGGCTCTCTGATCTGAGCTTGGAGTGAGATTTCAGGTGTTGATAGCAAAATCCCTATTTTAAAACACATATAAATAACATTTGATATATTCTAAATTCTTTAATGATTTTTTTTCAAAATGAATAGATTCTGTCCCTTTAATTGTTGAAAAAAGAATGTTAGGTAATAAAACAAATGTAGGCTTTTAAGGCAGAAAACAATTTGGCATAAGAAACAAGTTTTGTTGTTGGTAAAATATTCCGATATTAAAAGGCAACAATTTCTTCATTTAGGATGTCTGTGTGGACAAAGTATGTTTGATAAATTAATTAATGTGGAAGGGTGCAAAAGATGACAAGTGCATTGTGCTACTTATAAACTTTCACTTTGCAGCAAATAATCAGCAAGGCCATTGCAGGGTCAGCTGTGGAGCTACTATGGCTCTGTTATTACCTAAGCTTGTTTATTTTATTCTGTATGTGCCAATTTTAAGTATTCTTGTATTCTCTGTGGGGGAAGATGATTTTCATAACAAACTGATTAAGATCCGGAACATAAATTATATTCAGAACAAAGAAGTCACAATAAATTAAGCAATACTACGGGAGAAAAGGTGATCAGGACTTACAGAGATTTTGTGTTGTGGTAAACGAGAACTATCTAATGATTTCTAATTAAAGACACACATTCATCAGAGTTCAATACAGACCAAATCTAAAATACAAGTGTGAACCTAAGTATAATGGCATCAGGTTGGGTGTCAGCTTTGTTTTGAAAATCATTAGAAATGATTTGCTTTTCCACTGCATAATGAGCCGTAGCCCTAGCCTGCGGTGGCTGCATCTAAAAAAGTGCTGGTGCACTCTGCTTTCCTGGCCCCTCATGCTGTGAACAAACCACAGCAATTAAGGAAGGCAAGACACAGAATGTACAGAAGTTATCTGTGATAGGTTATATCTGGAGTGCTAAGTCTTCCTCTGCAAGAATAATGAAGGTTATGCTGTTCTCATTTGTTTCTCACTAAAGAATACAATTAAGTTCGGGTTTTGCAAAGAGAAAAAAAAGTTGTCTGTTATGATCTTGTTGCAAGAAGTTCTTTGAGCTTTTTAAACAAAACCAAATATTTTTATAACAATAACTAATTCTACTTTTTATTATATA
>NW_015150759.1:108895-129977 GCF_000732505.1 Cyprinodon variegatus
TATATATATATAGTTACAGATAGTTATTCTCAGATATAACTTAATCAAGTCCTCATGAATACTAACTGAAAAGAAGGCAGTTTTATAATTTAAATAATGTAATATTCATTTTATGTAATCATATCATTATCATATCAATTCTAATTTATATTCAGTGGATTTAACTGTAATCAGACCTTTCAGTCTCACCTGAGCTGATGCCTCCAGTCTCAGCCATTCTTTGTCATTCAATACATTAACATATCAATGCAGAGATGTTAAGTCTAACAAAAAAAAAAAAAGGAAGAAAGAAATGACAGAAAGATTTTTAAATCTATTCAAATACCAGAATCTGTTGGCTATTTACAAAGACTGTGGTTCTGACAGACTAAATAAGGAAAAAATAAAACAGGGACATGAACTGGAAAAGTTCGGGAGGATAAATTAAAAAATCATAACAGCCCAAAGCAATATTTATAAGTATGATTTATTTTTGTAGACTGTTAAATGGCTTTTAGTTTTTGAGTTATTTTTGGATTTTTGTATAAAAAGATAAAACTTAACTGCCTGTTAGTTTCTTAAATTTGGATGATTAGAATGGATAGGAATTAGATCATATAAAGCAGTTTTTAGTTTTTTCGTATTTTGAATTTATTTAAGAAAAAAGGGGGAAAAACATTAAGAGAGGATGCTTTTTAGCAAAATCATATGTACTGTAATGTGTGGCAATCCAAAGATAATTTGAGGAAAAAAATACAAGCAATACAAGGGGCCCTTTTATTTCCTTTCAAAAGCCTTTTGAGCAAAAGAGGTTTTCTCAAACCCTGGCAAGCATTTTGATACACATTCACCCAGGTAAATTCATTTTCCAGGGCCTTTGTTCTCTTGGTAGTAGAAGGTCTTTTCCCCATGATTGTTTAACAGGTGAGATTGTGTTCAGATACATTGCGGAGCTTTGTGCCCTCACCATCGGCAAAAACTAGATAACGATTTTTGCTGGAATGTTCTTACATTTAAGTAAACATAAGAATTAGGTATAATTTATTCTCCCCAGTTCATTAAGAAAAATATTGTAATTGAGCGCTTATGAGCAAACAGCATTCTTACTTTTCATAAAATTCTTACTTTTCTTACTTTTACATAAAAATAATATGCATCTCTGTAGACTGGCTTTTTATATTAACTAAACTTAGTGAAGTGTTAGTTTGTTATTACTTATTTACTTCTTTTATTTATTTTCTTGGTTTAATGCTTATAGCTTTGCGAAAGAAAAGGATCACGATTTAAATGCAGTGACATTCTCCCAGCTCCCAGCCACTTTGGATCCTGCCTTTAACAATCTTACTGTCTACTACTTCATGTAAAATATTTGCTTACAATCTGATAGTTGAGGTATCAGTTCTCTGTTATCTGTGGATTTTAATAAAAAAAAAATTATGTTTGTGCTGTTTGAGATTGACCTAATAAATATTGTTATAATAAAAGAAATACAAGTCTCTTCATACCTATCCAGGGTATACCCTGCCTGTGACCCGTAGACAGGCGAAGATAGACACCAGCACCCCTCACGACCTCAGCTAGGATAAAATGTGATGGAAAATGGAAATGAGTCTCATCACTATTTTTTAGTTTTTGTAAATGAATCATGCAGTTATAAAGCAACAACTCTGGTCAGATGAATTTTGATAAAAAAAAAAAGGTGAAATCATTATTTAAACTTATCCTACTTCTGGTTCTAACACAGCTCAATGATGGAAGGAATTATTCAAATTCATCTCTATAGCAAGTCCTCTACAAATAAACTAAAACAGACTAGTTTAAGTGAAGTAAACAGTTTTGTATTTATTATGTACACTACTGGGAATCATGGGTGCTTTTATTTCTTATTCTTAATGAAGCTTAAGCAAAAATTCAGAATTAAAGATACAACTCGGCTTCACCTCTCAGCCAGTCGCCTTCTGATGATCCTCTGCTGCAAGCCTATCAGCTCTATGTCCGCCTCTGCCTTAACCAATCATCATCTAAGGCACTGCTTTAAAAAAAAAAAAACATGGTCAACCAATGGCTTTCCTGCGTTCTCAAGTGGAAGCTGTTCTCCAGCCCAACTGTTATCCTTGTTTTTATTTGGCTCCCTTCCTCCATTCTGCCACTAGAATCAGGACCTAGGGGAAGACATATCTATGTTTATAAACTATGCTGATGCATAACATCATAATTCTTTAAGTTTATGTTTTCCACCAAGCTCTGAGCTTGGTGGTCTGTTTGGCTTGGAATCCACCCTTAGGGGAAGGGTTCTGTCATGATGGCTGGCTTTATTTCTCATTTTATTCACATCTCTAACTCTACCTGTCTCATTATTGCTCATCTAATCCACTTGCTCATTACTGCTCATCTAATCCCAAGGGGACCCAGTTCTCCAGAATCATCAAGGATAAGTCATCATGGGACCTTTCAGAACCAAACTGCTCCAAAACAGACCTTATGGAACACATTTTTCTTGAGTTTCAGAACTTGTAGAGCCAGACTGGATGAGAAGCCTGCATTGCTGTGAGCCACTGAGACAAAGAGGACCCCTGGTTGTTGTAGGCCTTACTGCTGAGCTTTTGCTGGATGAAACTCAAGCCTTCTAAATGGACATGGACAAAAAGGTTTGCAGGTCTGGCACAATTGGGGTCAGAACAAACAATATGTCCTTTGACGATGTTGATCATATCACGTGTTTACTGATGAGTAAAGGCAAGCTAACTGTATGGACTGCATGCTATGCTACACAGAAACACGTGTTCAGCTGTTTTTCAAACATAGACAAGCTTTGTTTCACTAAGGGTTTAAACACTGATATAACATTGGTGTTCATGTGTTCCTCATATGCTCATTACATTTTGATTACAAAGTATGACCAAGAGTCATTTAGTGGAATCCTGATGTCTATTAGCTGCTTGCTATTTCAAAGAGGGTAAAGAATCATTTAACTAAAGGTTATTGGTTCTTGATTAAGCAAATAATTTGATAAAACATTATTTGGCCAAATAATGTTTTATTCACCTCATAAATTTGCAATGTGAATTGGTTTGAATCTGAAAATATGAAAAGCTAATTTGATCATATCCCAAATTCTTCCAGATAAAATTTGGTTTCAATCACAAGATCAATCTTAAACTGTAATATGGTTTTCAACCATGTTTCCTTTTCTCTTTGTACATAGTAGTTTAGTTTAGTTGAGTTTCACTAGTTTTAGTTAAGAGTGTTAAACTGAAATACGTTTGACTTGGAGCTGAATGATTTTTGTGAATAAATTCTTATATTTTGAACAGAAGTTGTAGTGAATTAATTCCATATATGTGCAGAATTAACTTTTTGACCATTTATTGGTTTAACACAGAGCTAGTAGGGCGTGTGTTCAGAAACAATATATAACAGCCGAAATAATATCTGGTTAAATGTGAAATTTACCACCCCTACCAAGGAGGGCAATAAACATCTTAAAGTAACAGAAATACATATCCCCAGCTGGCTGGGAATTGAATAGAATATAAATCCACAACATTAATATGGCATCCTACCTGGATAAGCATTGAACATACAATCATAACAGAGAGCAGTGGCCGCCATTGTGGGGAGCCCAGGGTTAAGGGTGTTGCTCAGAGACCCAGAGTGGCAGTCTGTGGGAGTGGGGCTCAAACTGAGAACCTCAGGATTCCAAGCTCCATGCCCTAACCACTAGGCTGCCACTCCCCTCAAGCTAGATTAGACCAGTTAGCATGGTCTCAGCAGGAGTAAATCCATCCTGAATTCAGTTGAAAGCTGCAATAAGAAAATATATTATATTCTGAGAATATTGTTGACAGAACTGGACCGGGTAAAAATGAACAGTTCATAAGAAACCAAGTCACTGAAATGTTCAACATAAAAGCAGATCATATGTCAGGCTTACAAAAAATGTTTGAATATATTTTTATAGATAACTCTTATTTTTCTGACTCAAATTCTTATTATTCAGAAGCAGCAGACAAGCAGCAACACAATAAAGAAGGATACGGTGAGGTAAAGCTGTGCTGATTATTTTTCCTACAAGTGCTGTGTTTACATGCAGATTGTATGTTATGTATGAATCTGAATACGCTGACAGAAGTAACCTAAGTTAGAGAATGGTTTGCATTTACTATCTTGCCTTCTCAACCAGCAATTGTAGTGCCGTGGATTTCTATAACAGTTTGACATACACACATTTCTGTGTGAGCTGCTAACAGAGAAACATGTGGGAGATCTGTGTATAAGACAACCCAACAGACCAAAACTTATGTGGAGAATCCTAGCTATCTCCTCATACTTGGGGGCAAAACATGTAACTGTAATGCCCCACCATTTTTTTCTTTTGTTATTTGCCCGTTTTTCCCTTGACTGGCCAGCAATACGAAATCACCAATACGGAATTACATGAAGCATGAATTAGTCTGTAAATGACTGCTGACCCCGGCCATCCCTGGCTGGACCAATCACAGTGTGAGAGGTGGTACTTTATGTTGCATCACTCTCAGCACCTTTCTGCTTTTCTGCTAGCATAACAGCAAGATGGCAACTGCACCAGAAAAATGTTTTAATGATGCCCTTTGTGATGACTGAGGAGAGATTGATATGGCTTTAAAACCTCAACAGCAGATAGATTTAGTGTAATTTCTTTTTAAAGAGGACGTATTTGCTATTCTCGGCATGAAATATTTCACGGAATACAAAATTACAAAAATGTAGTGAAAACAAAGTGAAATGTACAAAGAAACAACATGAAAGCCTATGGCTATGGCTATATTATATGTGAAGGAAAAGGTGAAGACTTAATAGCAACAATAACTAGGAGATAAATAGGGCTAAACAAATAGGGTCATCTGTGCCTGTTGTAAATTCTATGGTATGATAAGCAGAGTGCACATAGCTCTTTTTAAAGGCGTTGGACAGTGAACAATTCAGAAAAGCAGTTTCATATTGGTCATATATAGAAGGAGAACATGCTTGCCAGCAATGGCTCAGCCAGCCTCCTCCAGAAAGTTGTCACAATTAAACAGAACAACAATCCAGATGTGGCTTCCATGAAGAATAAATAGAGAGGGAAAAAAAACCTGAAAGCAATATTTTCAGAGCATGCATATTTGAAGTTACATTTGTAGGCAAGATGAATCGTTGCAAGATTTGTTAATTCAAAAACTCCCAAAAATATATTTTGCCAGCAGCCACCCGATGCATTAGCCTAAAATGCGATAGGTTTTGAGAGTGTACAAAAAGGAAGAAAACATCTTAAGGCATTAACCAAATTTATACATTCATGTTTTAAAAAATCATTAAAATAAACACACATTTTTATGGAGGAAGTTTTATCTGCCTTATTGGTGACCACAGCTGAGAGAGCAGAAAATGGCCCCTAATTTTAGGTTTTCTCATCTCACATCACAAATCTACACACATTATCAGGATTCTCTCAAAGTCTAGAGGTGCTCTTGGAACCTACCCCCAAACAAAAGAGTTCCCAAATAAGTTAATAGTAGAACTTAAAAAATCACCATAGTCATCTTAAGGAGATGATAGAACAACAGCTTTGAACACTAGGATGTCAAATAGCTGATTTGCACAGGTTGGAAACAGACAAACACAATGGGTTGATACATGGTTTAATACAGAAAGTTCAAATAAATTAACCTTCAACAGTTTGAAACCAATGAAATGCAGTCATGTGTATGAAGTCAACCAGAAGTAGAAGGCAGAAGCAAAAAAAAAAAAAACATGCCATGCCGGTGGACGTACCTGTATACTCTGCTATACAGTCTATTTTAGGAGTACCCTTTTGTTGAAAAACAAACAACAGTTAACCTAGTTAACTGTTGTTAGGTTAACTGGCTTCTCTAAATTCTCTTTAGATGTGAGTGTGTGTGTGAATGGTTGTTTGTCCTGTTTGTTTCTGTGTTACGATGCAATTGACTGGCGACCTCTCCAGGGTATACCCCATTTCTCACCCACTGAAAGCTGGAGATAGGCACCAGCAACCCTTGTGACCCCAGCAGGGATAAATATGACGGAAAATGGTTGAATAAGAAAGATGTTTTCTGGTTCCCCCCCAAATGTACTTGGCAAGAGTTTAATTTATCAGCTAACTCAGCAATTTGTGGAACAAATCAAGAAGTTGTAGTGGGATCCTATTGTTATATTTGTCTCCTTTAGTCAATCGCATGAACAACTAATTAGCTCTAACTGAATGGATGGGCATTACTCCTGTAAAACAGGAACAATGATGAAAATGTCCTGAGGAGAAAATGTATCCGATGTGTGCCAGGAAAAAAAATGTTGGAATTATCACGTATAAAGTACACATCACAAACAAATGGTAAGTAAATGTAAAACACAGATATGATATGTCACAGCTGTTACTGCTGCTGCAATTGGATAAAGGCTGTCTCTGTCATAAAGCGGGATAGATGGACCCAGTATTCAAGGTGAGACAGCCAGTAGGAAACTTCAAAATGTTTATTAACACAAACAGAACAGAGAACAGAACAGAAGCAAGCTGATGTGGATCTGCGGCTCGCGGCTGATGCAGGAGGGGTGCGGGGCACCACCCAATCTCAGACACACTGGTTGTGGGAGAAACACAGGTAAGTGACAACCATCGTCTGACAGAAGATGATAATCTCAGTGAGTCACTTACCTGGTTTAACAGTTCAGTCAATCTCCCTAGAAAGGGGTGCGATCCAGTCAATGGGCTGATAACTGACGCATTGCATGTCATCCAGTGTCCTCGGCGCTGCAGCCCCGGAGGACTTACAGGAAGCGGAAAATAGTCAGGGGAAGACAGATCAGACAGGATCCAGTCTTCCAGGCATCCTAAGGGTTCCCAGGCAGGGTCAGAGTCCGACAGAGTCCAGAAACCCTCTTTCTACTGGCTGCCAGGATCCAGGACATGAATAAGCTAAACAAACTGAACAGACAGACTAACAGTAAACAAATAATGATCTGTCCTGATCTCTTGGGCTGAACCGAATATAAGGCAAAGGAAACAGGTGAATGAAATAAATGATAATTAGGGCAGGGAGGGAAAACAGCAGGTGAATGTAATAAACAATAAAGGTGGAGGAATCAGGTCAGATCATGACGGTCAGTTTGAACAATTGTACTGAATGTCCCTCCTTTTTGCGAATACTTTCCACTGGAGACTTTTCAGATATATGCAGTGTAAAATTTCTAATTGAACTATACATATCACTTATATTTAAAGTGATGTATTAGAAAATAGCAGACTGATAAAAGGTGATCAGTAAATCTCTGATCATCCGAGGCCTTTAGCACAATAACTACTAAATTGTGCAAAAAATATTAGCCACTTTAATTGATAGCTTTGTCATATAAGAACGTTTTATGGTTAGTCTTAAAAGTAGACAAAGTGTCTGCCTAATGAGAAAAACTGGTTGTTGGTTCCTGAGGAAAAAAATCCTGATAAACAATAGACAGCAAATAAAGAAAGCAGTAATACAGAACATTGGAAGAATTTGGCAGCAAAAGTTTGCTCGGTTACAGTTTGTGTTTATTTTGTGATCACACTACTTAAAGTTGACTTTTATCGAATTGAAATGAGGCGTTTTATCTCTGGTTTAGTGTTCCCATGACAATCCCATGCTATCATTGTTCACCAGCATTTTAGATGACATCCCAGCAAAAATATAATTATTTTTTTGCATTTAACGTTGAACATTTCTTGATTTATTCATAGAATATAAATAACTAATAACTAATCCTTTAAGGCGAAATATTTTGAGTATTTTCACCTACACACAGCCTTGGTTTTTTCCCACGCTGAAATTTCCAAATGAATGTAGTATTTTTTTGCTGCCAAAAAAAGCAGTGAAGCATATCCAACATAAGTAAGCAAAATTAATTAAAAATCCTGGCACTATGTTTCCCCCCTCATTGTGTGGTGTGATAATTGTTTCCGCAGTATGATACAAAATTTAATTTAATTTTAATTCTTCTCATCGATCTTTACCTGTCTTTTGATCATATTCTCTGATTAAACTTTAGAAAGATGAGTTCCTCCTATAAATACGGAGTTGTTTGTAAAGGAGGTATGCTTCTTTCAGGGCACTGAATTCTGTCAGGGCTTTAGGTGGACAAATAAAGAATTCCTCCCTGAGGGTCCAACACCACTGTTGACCTATCTTATCAGGGTTACATTGCCGAGATCCAGTAATCTTCTGCTGTTACAGAAAACGAATTGGAATGGCAGTGGAGCAAAAGTGGGAAATCAGACAGTGTAGGTTCATCTGATAGTTCAGGCATCTTACAAGAAGCTCTAAGGATCTTTGAGTCTTTTGAGCTTGTTAAAGACAAAGCTGGGACATGTGATTGCAATCAGGGGGAAACAATGTTGTGTGTAATAACGGCTTTTATATCAGCTATCTAAAAGACTTTTGTGTGACTGACAGTCACAATTGGGTGCTGATTAGGAGGGTCACAGCATTGGGTATAAAAAGGACATGAGAAAACCTCATCTCTACCTAACTGCATCCAAAGTAGCGAAGACTCATGACTGCTTCCTTGACCTGTATCTTTACACTGAAACTTGTGGAGATTGATGGATGTTGTGCTGCTGTGTGGTGGTAATAGCAGGCTATCTCAAGGCCTGCCAAGATTCAACTCAAACAGATCCCTCCCTCAGGCCACAAGATAAAAATCCCATCATGGCGAAAGATGAAGACTGATAGAAAAGCCGCCCCGGCCCGAGTCTTTATTTTGCTTTCGGCTGCTCAGTGGGGGTCTGTGTAAAATGCATCCATCTTTAAGTATAGCACATTTTCTGCATGTAGTGCATGAGTCCATTATGTCTGCATGGTTCAGCTGATTTTTATGATAATAGCTTATATATAATTTCTCTAGCATTCATTCTAGCATAATTAATGTGTGTAATTAAGATTTCCATTACAACAGAGCAGCTGCTGTTAGCTTCATGCAGATAATGGACTTAGATCGGACTAAGATAAATTTGCTTTGTTGATTAGGTTAGGAATTGCTTAGCTTCTTGTTTTATATAATGTAAGCAACCCAAGCAAATGACAGCTCTTGTTTTTTTACATCTGTTTGCCTGCCTCAGATTAGAACAATTGAAATACGTAATATAGCATATTTTATAAAGCTGGATGCACACACACAATAACGTACTAATTTTTTCTTTCTTGTTTTTTTTTTTTTTTTAGAATTGTTCAGGTTGTTTATGTTAAAACTGGGAAAAGGTGTTCAGACAGGTCACAGAGAGTGCTCAGCATCCCTCTGAAATGAACACTACCAGTAATTACTGTGAATAAAATAATAACCCTGAGCTTTTATAAGAACTCCAATTGCTTTAATCAGGCAACAAAATCAAATTACATACTTTCATTAAATAGCATATAGTTTAGGGCAAAGGTTTAACCACTAAAAGTAAAACAAGGGAACGTTCACAAATAAAAAAAAAACATTTTCAGCACATTTTTAGCATTAAGGGGGCAGTCCTGTGGAATTGCACCTACTCTTACAGAGACACTTTTCAAAGGACTCAGTGGGTAGGTTGTTCCAATCAAAGTTTTCTCTGCGTCTTCTTTGGATTTATGCCACTGCCACTTCATGTAATTCCAAACTGACTGGGAGATGTGGAGATCAGAGCTCAGAAGGGGGGGGATACCATCTGCTGTTACAAGATTCCTTAAACCCTATCTTCCTCTCCTGTATCACAGTAACTTCGCATCTCCAAAAGTTTGTGTTCCCAGTGACATGTTTTTCATTTTATTATCTTACAGCCAAAAAATGTATAAGGTATTTTAATAGGAATTCATAGACAGACTGAAAGAGGTTACAGTACATTTTAACACAGCCATTAAAGTATGGCATATGTCACTATCAGTAGTGTATTACCCATTAATAAAGCCCCATAAAAACATAGCCTTTAAAGGGCTGATGGATGTTTATAGAAAGATGGATTAGTCATTTTAAACAAAGAGCTCTTAGTGGCATAAAAAAACCTGAGCCTGGATTAGAGTTTCATCTTTCAGTCAGAAAGATACTTTGACTATACAACTGGAGGGTTAGTGGAAGTAGTCCATGTTTTTTTTTTAGTGGAAGCATGTAGATACATTTTCCTTTATGTGCACTATACGTTTCAATTTGGAACATTTTAGAAAGACATTTCTATCATGCCCAAGGTCATTATCACACAAATTAACTATTATTTAGAAGGAATAATCCAAACAACCAAAAATATGAGAAAGCATATATTTGCCCCACATATTGCTTAAATTACTTTACATATAAGTAAATGGGGAAAATTAAATTCGCTGAAATTAGTAACTGCACCTTTCCACCAAGCTTTAAACCTAAACCAATTGAGTGTAACCCAAAGAGAAGTTTGGCTGACCTCTAATGTCCCATAATGGATTTTGCAGTAATATTAAACCCAAGGAACAATCTTCCAGTTAAAAGAAAGAAAGGTACATTTCACAGTTCCTGCATTCAATAGAGTGATTAATCTTAGTGCTAAATATTAGCTGATAGTCACTAGTTCAGTTGAGGGGGATGAGGGGGGATGGGATCCCCCTGAAAAAAAATTGTCAAAATCATCGAGCCTGTAAAACAGCCCACCCTTCCATCACTCCTATTTTTAAAATAGATACTTAACTTGTAATGATATTTCATTTCATATTATAATGCATGCTTATGGAGAGTAGCGGCCTAGTGGTTAGAGCATAGAGCTTGGAATCCTGAGGTTCTGAGTATGAGCCCAGCTCCACCGTCTGCCACTCAGGCTCTCTGAGCAAGATTAACCCCCTGATTGCTTCCCCGGGTGCTACATGATGGCAACCCACTGCTCCCCAAGGGGATGTTTTAAATGTAGGTAAATTTCTCCAATGTAAGATCAGGTTCAATTATTTATGTTGAGTAAACTAACTTAAATCTGAGTGCACAACTGCAAACACAAACAAGCAATGACATGATTTTTATTATTAATTGGTTGATGCCAGATGCCTGAGACAGAGCGGCAAAAGGGCGGGCATACACTGTACGATGTTTTCAATCTTTGTACTCAGCTACATCATAAACTGTACGGCGAAATCGCAGTGTTTAAAAGTTCACAGCTCACGATATATGTTCTTACACTGTACGGCCCATTGCTCTGATGCAAACTAACTGCTAACACTGAGAGATGGAGCTGTTCGGACTCGTCAATCTGGAAGCCAAATGTAGACAATAGAAGAATTCTGGTTAATCGGCTCATAGCTATAGATTTGTTTACAAACACCTTACAAGGGCTGATTGAATTTTGGACATGTTTGATTTTCCCCCGACTTTACAATTCCTGATTGGGAGGTGGTTGTCAGAGGCTGTCCAACCCTCTATCCCCCTGTATACTACACGCAGGACACACAATGAGGCTTTAACTCGGCCACATCAAAAAAATTCTCACACAACTGGAGAATTGGCCTGAAAAGGGGAAAAACTTGTACAGTGTATGCCCGCCGTAAGATTTAGCAAGAATGACATCTTTGGGAGTAGTATAAAGATCCATTTTTTTGTCATGTGTGTTGGTCCTCCTGTCAAATAGTTCAAATCAGATTTTTATGTCAAGTCTTGGCTTCAAATTCAGTACGATAGTGTTTGGAGATCAAGAAACTAAAAAGAGAGTAAAAGATTAAAAAAATGTTGAAATAGTGCAATGCTGTTGGAAATTTTTTTATAGCTGTTATGAAAATACAGTTGGCTAGGCATAATTTGAGAGGTTCAAGAAGTCTCATTTTGATTTTCATCTTCTTTTGACGAAGAATTCACATGAATTACTTCTTTTTTTATCAACTCGACTAATGATAATAGTTAATATTTATCACAGAGTGGCAGAGACTCCACAAGCACAGCAAACTTAGGGAACAGTTCTCCTCCTTTGTTGCAGATGAATAAGCAATACGTTCATAAAGAATGCAAATAATGAAAAAGAAAAGTAATGCTATTTACAATTCTATATTTGTATTTATGATCAAGAATTACCTCAAAAGACATAGCTGACATTTAAGGAGAAGATCAGAAAAAGTAATGACCCTAGGAACTGATTACCAAAGCACATCACACATTTAAGGTTTTGAAAACCTTACATAAATTCCCATACACAGTTGTGCTCTAATTTGCTTTGGTCTTCTAGGTAAAATCCTGTAAAAAACACTGAAGTCTGTAGTTGCAACTAAATGGGAAAATACTTATTTAGAAAATGTGAAAAAAGCTTTTTTACGGTATGTGTGCCTACATGGGCTTAGACAAGCATTGTGAGAATGAGGTACCTTTGCTTACATGTTGTTGTTTTTTTCTTTCTTTTACTGCAGACTACATCAATACATCCTGCTTATGTTGAATTTTCATAATGACAAATAGGTGTTTATGTTTTGCAGTGTTCTAAGAAACAAACATGCCTGTCTATGATTATTTGCAACTCAGTCTTGTTTAAAAAAGCATTTAATTAAAGCATTTTACTGTCAGTATGATTTCTGAAGTGTTAATTTCTGAAAATGCATGTGTGCTAACACTATTGTGTTTGCTGTTTCTGCTTTACAGCTTCTCTCAGATCACAGCATGTAACCTGAATATTTTTAGAGAAATTACATCTCTATGGCAATTAGATCACAATTTCTGTTTTACAGACTTAAAGGGCACAGTAAGAATCACAAACTTACAGAAAAGCCAGGTTTAGTAAAACAGTCAGCTGCTGTATTCAGGATCATTTAATCTACTTTAAATGATAGGGGTATAAAAAGCTGCTGAATAAATGGATAAAATATGGTTTAATTTGAAAGGATTTGTCACTCTATTGCTGTCACATGCAATACAATTTTGACAAATAAAGCTCATAAGATACACATTCTATAAAATGACTTCTAAGTTTAAGCTTTGAAAGCTGCATTGATTGAACATGTCCCTTAAGTTCCTCCTAATGTAACAGCATCACCTTTTGCTTGAACCACAATGCTCATAAAAATAAATTAATCCAATTAAACTAATCCATTCTAAATACCAAAGCCATCCTTCAAAATATCAAACTACTCAGTTATGAGGAAGTGTGGGTTGAGCTATTTTATCCTTTCCCATATTTGAATTCATACTTCTTTTGCAATATCAATTTCTCTTAAAGTTCACAGATGGCTCAATCTTTAACATTTGATTAGGGCAATATAACATTAAATGGGCCATTATTTCAGTGTTAATCTGTTATCTTTGGAGAACAGATTTCCTGCCTACACCTGGAAGACAACATATAATACATAACAGAAGAAAAATGTCACAGAAAAGCCAATTATATAGAGCTAATTATACAAAAAAATGGATACATTTAATTTTACTGCCAGATATTTTTTCACTGATATCTGAGGAGCCAAACCACAATTGTTTTACTACTTGTATCTAATTTATTCTGGATGTGTAAAAATAATGCAAATATTGACAATGAACTGAATTAATGAGACATATTGCATGCATAAAATTGCCTTATATTGGTCAGTAATATAATAAATACTACTGACTAATAGTGACACATAAAAACTAAGAATAAGTGCATTTCTCCCTGCAATACTTTTATCAGTTGCAGATCACAAAGGGTGTCTCTGTTTGCTATTAATATTTTAGGAATCTGTCCACTAAAATATGTATTCCCCTCATCAACATGTGTCTGATAAGAGCCCCCATTCATTTAATATTTCCTCTTCCTTACATCAATTTTTAAACATAAATCCATATTGAAATGCATTTTTACATAAATATTATAGTTAAATTAACTTTTGCCAAAGTCTGTACATTGTGGGTAATGTCATTGCATTGACCAAACTAGATTTTAATAGATTGGCCTAATAGAAAATGCATTACATTAAAATAAACCAAATTAGGCCAACTCAAATGCAGGGACTAATACTTAACACACTCAAAAAGGGTGCTTGTGTAGAATTTTTCTCTTTTGAGTTTTTGTGGCACTAGTGCCCTGTTTTTTTTTAACAGGATGCTGACAGGAAAGGCGGGAGAGACATGTGGCAAAGTACCACAAGTCGTATTCAAACCCGGGTCAGCCGCATCAAGGACTAAGGCCTTGTTACATGGGTTGTGCACACTAACCGCTGCACAACCTGCACAGAGTTCTTCAATTGGTTCTTGATATTTCCAAAATAGAAGACAGACCATCCTCTACACTGGAAATGTATCTTAAATCATTTAAAAGGTAGAAAATTGGCCTTCTTAGGCACAAATAATATTTTGTCCCTCTGAAAAATGGGTGAAAATTAGTCTTTTGGAATAATTTTAAGTAAAAACAACCTAATCTCCACAGCATAGATGATGAGAGTGTCATGATGGGTCTAAGACTTTTTGGCCACATGCAGAAACACTCACAGAGAGATTGTCAACGTTGAAAGTTTATTATTTTCCTTTAAACAAAAGACAGAAACCAGGTTATCTCAGCTTGGTGTGTCCTGCGGCCAGGAATCTAGGTGCGACTGCACAAAAGGAGACAGTGATAAGGTGAGTTCACAGTTGATGGGGGAAAAATGCAGAGGTCTGTTGCTCTGTTCTTACTTGAACTGGCTGCTTGAGTTGGAGGGTGGTCAGAGGTTCCAGTTTGTGGAGGCCTTGGGTGGTTGAAGGTGGATGATTCGTTGGAGGGTGGACAGGTAAGTTATTGGGGGCACAGAAGAGCAGCGGAGCAGACTGTCAACTTAAAATCTTGATGTGGTTAAAGCTCAGAAGAGGTGAGTAGTGGAACTCTCAGCGTCTCGAGAGGTTTTCTTCCAGGGCTGGAAGGACTTGCAAAATCCAAGAAGATCTGTAGGTTTCCTGTCGAAGATTCACAAGAGAAAAAAAGGTAAGAGCATGAATTCACAAGAAAAGTTCTGAGATTTACTCAGCTAAAGCTCAGAGGGGCTAGAGTACCCAAAACAGGCAAACACTCTGGCGAAGAGGTTCTTCTTATTGTGAGATGTTATGGTGGTTGACAAACTAGTGTAAAATGCATTACCGCCACTATCTGATAAAGCAAGGAAACAGGGAAAAAAATAAATAAAAAAAATTTATCAATCAATTTTCAGTTTTGGGACCCTGCTCCAGAGGTTTTGAATTTGCCATGTGCTGAACTGTAGGTTTGGGTTTTTCTGACTGGGAGGGATCCTTTTTGTAGCTTCAGCGTAATTTATACCGAGCTCACTTCACAGCCACGATGTGCAGCAGTATGTTGTCCACCACAGTTACAGCATTTGATCTTGGCTTCTTTCCCACATTTTCCATATACGTGCTTTCCAGTACACCTTCCACATCACTGTTTTCCTTTGCATACTGCTGCTATAAGTCCAAGTTTTTGGCATTTGAAGCATCTCAAATGTGGAGGATTGTACATTTTGAGACTGTAACTCATATATCCAATGAAAACTTTGCTGGGTAATTTAATCAACACATATAAGCTATCACACCTTTCTCCTTTTGTTGTTTAACATTTTAACTTCTTTTACTTTTGCACCACTTCCAAGAGGCCTTGTATGAAGTATGTAGGAGTCAATCTGCCATTATCAAAGAACTAATAGAGGGAACATAATGTGTTGAAATTTCATCTCTATCACTATGAGCTATCTACAGTGAAAATAAGCTCAAGGAGCCATAGAGTGTTGACTTGGCAAGAGAGATATACAGAAACACTTATATGACATTAAAGGCTGCGAAATTGAGAATGCAACCACCACTTTATGTTTCCCTTAACGCTGTTGTCCATTAGTATCTTGGTAAATAAGGTATTGTATGCTGATTTCTTTAACTATTTTGTTAGATTGGAGTGGAGCTCAGTCGACCACCTTACTCTTCCTGGTAGAATTATACATTAGCAACCATTCAAAATTCAAAACATTTTCTGATTTAACTTGCACCCAAACAGTATAGAAATCCCACAAACTATGTGCACAACTCCCCCTGTATTTTCCATGGTCTCTCCCGGAACCTATAAATGGTGTCTGGACCCCCGGGGATGCATTTGTCCAAACACCCTGGAGAGGACACAGAAAAGACAGGTAAGTCACTTTCTCAGCACCACAACACTTCCTTTGCACTTACTTCTAACAGACTTTACACTAACATTTGCTGAAGTTTCTAAACCGTAACCCTTGCTTGCTCTAAACATCAATTCTCTTTTCCACAGACAACCACCCCAATTGCTAATAGAGAGCAGCTGTGGAGAGCCTGGAACAAAAGGCTACATGCTAACTATTAAAATACCCAATAAATATTCAATAAATATTTTAAAAACCTTGTGTGCAAAATGTTCTATATGTGCAAATCTATGCTGCTAAATAAAGTGTCATAGTGCTAAGCAAGCTGATTTTTGATAAAGTGCAAAGGCCCCTTTAAAGTGCTACAAGCTATTTACATAAAAAGCTATATACATAAAAATAGTCCCAGTAATGAAGACCTCTTCATTACATTTCCTCCCCCTTCTCTTAAGCCAGAACCTCAGTCATGTATCCTGGACAGACAGTCAGCAACCACATTGGACTTTCCAGGTTTGTACTGAACTGTGAAATCAAAAGGCTGCAGAGACAGGTGCCATCCAGCCATGCGGGCATTGGCATCCTTCATGCGTCTTAACCACTGAAGGGCCCGATGGTCAGTCTCTAGAGTGAAGTGGCGGCCAAGAAGATAATACCTGAGGCTTTCGATGGCCTACTTCATGGCCAAGCATTCTTTCTCCACTGTTGAGTACCTTGTCTCCCTGTCAAGCAGCATCTGACTCAAAAACACCACAGGCTTCCTTTCACCCTCCACCTCTTGTTGAAGGACCGCTCCAAGCCCCACTCCTGAAGCATCCGTTTGCAAGATGAATGGCTTACTGAAGTTCGGGCTGTGTAGAACTGGGTCAGAACACACTGCGGCCTTAAGATCCTTGAATGCTCGATCACACTCCTGTCCAGCAAACTTTGTTGGGGGCTGAAGTCTTTGTTAGATCAGTCAGTACAGCTGAGCGGTCTGCGAAAGAAGGTATAAATTTTCTGTACCAGCCAACCAAACCCAGAAATCCTCTCACCTTCCGTTTTGTGGTTGGAACTGGGAAGGACTGGATTGCCTCCATCTTCCCCACTCGAGATTTTATTTGTCCAAAGCCAATGACAAAACCCAAATACTCCACTTCTCTCTGGGCTATGGTATACTTCTTTGGGTTAATAGTCAGTCCAGCCTTCCTGATGCGCTCTAGCACCTCCTGCAGGTGAATCACATGGTCCTCCCAGGACTGGCTATACACCATGACATTGTCCAAATATGCTGCAGAAAAAGCTGACATATCTCTCAGTATATGATCCATTAAACGTTGGAATGTTGCAGGTGCACCCTGTAGCCCAAAAGGCATAACCCTGAATTGGTACATACCAAAAGGAGTTCTGAAGGCGGTCAGCTCTCTTGCTTCTGGTGCCAAAGCCACTTGCCAGTATCCTTTGCACAGATCCAGCGTTGTAATGTAGCTTGCTGAACCGACTCTCTCCAATAGGTCATCAACCCTGGGCATTGGGTATGAATCAAAGTTGGACATGGCATTCACATATCTAAAATCAATGCAAAATCTGAGGGAACCATCCTTCTTTGGTACCAGCACAATTGGACTGCACCATTCACTACAGGACTCTTCAATTATTCCCAAATCCAACATCAGCTTTATTTCTTTTCTCAGCACCGGCACCAACCGCACTGGTATACGATAGCTCTTTTGCTGGCTAGGTGCACCATCTTTCATCCGGATCTTATGTTGAACCAGTGATGTGAATCCTGGAGTTTCCTTAAAAAGATGAGGATCCAAAAGATGACTTATGTTGCTCTGCTCAACAGGAGACAAATGAGAAAGGTCAACTGAAGAATCCTCTGATGTGCTGTTTGGGAAGAATTTTTCAGTCACTTCTTCATCCTCAACTGCACGCACAAATAACTCCTGATGCACAGGCTCCTGCCGACTGTGAAACTCCTTCAACAGGTTGACATGAAATGTTTGATAATTCTTAGCCCTTTCTGGCATGTGCAGTTCATAAACCAGTTTACTTACTTGTTTAGTGATCTCATATGGTCCATGCCATTTTGTCAGCAGCTTGTTCTCACTGGTGGGAAGCAGTAACAGAACTTTCTGCCCTGGAAGGAAGACCCTGTCTCTGGCCTTCTGATCATACCAGATCTTCTGATGCTGTTGAGCTGCTTTCATGTTGTCCTGTGCAAATGATGCCATCTCCTGCAGTCTCTCGCTCATGTTTATGACATATGCAGCAATGTTCTCTCCCTCTGGCTTGGGGTCTTCCCAGCAGTCCTTGAGCAGATCCAGTGGGCCTCTCACTTGGCGTCCATACAATAGTTCAAAGGGTGAGAAGCCTGTGGAAACCTGTGGAACCTCCCGGTAAGCAAATAACAGGTAAGGCAGCCACTGGTCCCAGTCTGCACCTGTGTCAGAGACAAACTTGCGCAGCATGTTTTTGAGAGTCTGGTTATATCTTTCCACTAGCCCGTCCGTTTGGGGGTGATAAGGGGTGGTCCTAAGACCCTTAATCCCTAACAACTTATACACCTGCTGCAATAATTTGGACAAAAAGTTTGTTCCACAATCTGTAAGAATCTCTCTTGGGATTCCTACTCTAGAGAATAGTTGCAGAAGGCAGTTAGCAACATGGCGGGCTTTAATAGATCTAAGTGGGAAGGCCTCTGGGTATCGTGTAGCATAATCACATATCACCAATATGTAACGATAGCCTGTAGAGCTCTTTTCTAGGGGACCCACAATGTCCATGCCTAGCCTTTCAAAAGGAGACTCCACGATTGGGAGTGGTTGTAGTGGAGTTCGTGCTACACCTTTACCTAAGGTCAACTGACACTTTTTGCAGGAACTGCAGAATTTTGAAATCTCACTATACATGCCTGGCCAAAAAAAACGAGTGCTGCTCCTACTCAGTGTCTTGTGAGAAGCAATATGACCAGCCCAAGGAATTGAATGCCCAAGTTCCATAACTTTGTACCGGAACTGTTGTGGGAGTGCTAAAGCTTCACACTTTCCCTTTTTCTGGTACAAAATGCCTCCTTTAATCATATAGACTGCATCTTCCAGAAAGTTCACCTGGCACTGATTAGTTTCCCCTCTACCTGTCACTTTTTCAAACCAGGGTTTCAGAGTAGGATCCTCTCTCTGCAGTGCCCCCAAATCTGAAGAAATGTAAAAATTGAAGAGATTTGGCTTAGATAAGGGTTCTGTCTTCTCACCACTTGAACCTTTGAACTTATCCCTTCTTCTCTGAGATCTAGATTTCTTAGTCTTTCCTGGCTGTGCTTCCAGAGATTCCCTGAAAAAAGGTAACTCTTCCAGCCCTGCCTTTGCACTCTGGGCCCTTGTGATGACATGACATGGATTCAATGGTCCTGTTTGTAATGTTTCTAATGGATCAACTGCACTCTGGGTGTCTCTGTCATTGATTACTTGGGAATCATGATCTGACTGATTTATAAGGTCAAAGAGAGTGGGGATATCATTTCCCAGTATGACTGAATAAGGCAACGAGGGAACCACAGCTACCTGTACCAGGTAAGTCTGACCTCCCATTGTCAAATAAACCTCAGCTGTAGGGTAAACATGTTCATCCCCATTTATACAACTTATTCTAGTCCCCACCCCACTCAGATTTTCTTCTGAGATCAGGCTAGTTTGTACTAGAGACTGGAAGCACCCAGAGTCAAGGAAAGCTCCGGCTTTCTCCCCATTAATTAGAACAGGAACCGTGCAAACTTTCTTTTCTACCATCTCTGTGGCTGGTCTTGGAACTGAACACAAAAGAGATGGCTTTGATTTCAGGGCAGGGCAAAAATGTTGTGTATGGCCAAAGTTATTACAATTATAACATCTTACGTCTTGGGCTGAGGACTTTGGAAATGACTTTTTACCACTATGTTGTCTATGGGAAGGAATCTGCCTTGAACTAGACATAGTTCTAGCCTGAACCTGACCAAACCCCTGTTCACCCCCATTGGACTTACTTGGTTGGGCATAGTGGGTCTCCCGGGCAAAACAGGTACTCTTGCTCCACTTCCTGGTGGATGTGAACACCTCTGCGAGGCCAGCTGCTTCTTTCGCCATCTTTGGGTCTTGCTCCCGTATCCAGATCTCCAACTCTGGATAAACCATCCTCAAAAACTGCTCCAGAATTATCTGCTCAGATATTTCTTGTACAGTAGATTTCTCAGGTTTAACCCATCTTGAAAACAAGTCTTTCAGTCGTACATAAAGCTCACGTGGCGTCTCACCTGGCTCCACCCTCAGGGATCTGAAGCGGCGTCGATACGTGTCAGCAGTGATCTCATACTTTGCCAGAATTGCTTCTTTCACTTTGTCATAGTTCTCAGAATCTGTGATATCCATGAGAACATAAGCGGTACGAGCTTTTCCTGTCAAAAGGGGAACGAGACGCACAGCCCACTCATCTCTGGACCAGCGACACACCTGGGCCATCCTCTCAAATGTGGTCAGGAAATGCTCAATGTCCTCCTCCCCAGATAAGAGAGGAAATTTTGGTTCCATTAGGGACATGGAACCATGGGGAACCTGGACATCACCAACCTCTGATTCATCTTCATGCACTTCATGTGCTGCGGGGGAAGGTGGTGCTTCAGGTTCAGGTTTATCAATCACAGCATTTACTAGGAGCTGTAGTTGTTGAAATTGGTGCTGCATGCTTTTCCACCTCTGCTCCTGGCGAGAAAAGTCTTTCTCCATTTTCTGGTCTCTATCTGCTTGAGACTGCACAAGAGATTTAACCAACCCCGCCGGTCTGGTCTGTAGATCTTAATGTTCACAAACAATGACAGAAAGAATATTTTATTACAACTATTGATGTTTCAAAAAGGAATGGTAGGAGACCAGCCAAGGAAAGTGGTATTTGACTTTCCAGTCAAATACCAGCAGAATGGCATTCCACCTCCCTGCATCTCCCAGCACAATCCTCTCCAACTTCCAGCCACTGGCCTTCTCACAGGCTTGCATACTTTTTTACTCACAATGGACTGCTAATCCATTGTGCTCTGC
>NW_015150759.1:130896-151175 GCF_000732505.1 Cyprinodon variegatus
CAGTCAAATACCAGCAGAATGGCATTCCACCTCCCTGCATCTCCCAACTTCCAGCCACTGGCCTTCTCACAGGCTTGCATACTTTTTTACTCACAATGGACTGCTAATCCATTGTGCTCTGCACGCATGGGTTCGAATCCCATCCTTGTTGAAAGCATGATCTTCTAGAGTTACTGTGAGCATGAGACGTACTCTATCAAACAAACGTCTTAATGCACTTTAAAAACTGTATCACTTTATGTCTTTTTTAACACTGTTATTCTATTAGCATCTTGGTAAATAAGGTATTGTATGCTGATTTCTTTAACTATCTTGTTAGATTGGAGTGGAGCTCAGTCCACCACCTTATTCTTCCTGGCAGAATTATACAGTGGCAACCACTCAAAATGGCCCGTCCCAGTCAAATGCCAGCCGAATGGCAGCCAACTTACCTGCATCTCCCAGCAGAATCCCATCCAACTTCCAGCAACTGGCCTTCTCATTGGCAATAATAATTTTTTACTCTAACTCCACTCTTTCACTGAATTACAGGGTCTGACCAGGAGATGGTGCTTCTCTAAAGATCTAAATGTTTACAAACAATGACAGAAAGAATATTTTAGCACAAATGTTGATGTTTCAAAAAGGAATGGTAGGAGATAAGCCAAGGAAAGTGGGGAAATGTCGAACGGCTACTACTGTATTTCAAAATATGATGGCTAGAGTACACTTTAATCTATCTGTGAAGATCCTCAGTCATCCACGTCATGATCGAGGTAGAAAAAAGTCAATTTTAGGACTGGACGTGAAATTACACCACTCTTGCAAGAGTCCTTGTGCGAAGCATGTAGGAGTCAATCTGCCATTGTCAAAGAACTTATAGGAGAAGAAGCAAGAAGCCCCTTAGTATTGACTTAGCAAGATACATATTGCAGGCCTTGCTATATGACTTTAAAAGGAGCCAATTGGAGAATGCAGGCATCGATCCCGCTACCTCTTGCATGCTAAGCAAGCGCTCTACCATTTGAGCTAATTCCCCATGTTCTGCCATCTGAAGAGAACTGTCATCGCGATTGATTCTCGCAAAATGTGTAGGCCACCACATGGATCATCGAGTGATTCTCAAATTAGATCAGATGAGCTTTATTGATCTCACAGCAGAGAAATTCACTGGTCACCATTAACAGTCCACGATTTTGTTTCACGTCTAGGAGGGCCAATCAGAGACGAGGTGGCCGAGAGGTTAAGGCGATGGACTGCTAATCCATTGTGCTCTGCACGCATGGGTTCGAATCCCATCCTCGTCGAAAACACTCTCTCATAGAGTTCCTGTGAGATGAGACGTTCTCTATCAAACAAATCTCTTTACTTTATGTTTCCTTTAACACTGTTATTCTATTAGTATCTTGGTACATAGGTATTGTATAATGATTTCTTTAACTATCTTGTTAGATTGGAGTGGAGCTCAGCCGACCACCTTATTCTTCTTGGTAGAATTACACAGTAGCAACCATTCGAAATGGCCCATCCCAGTCAAGAGACATATGAGCTCAAGGAGCCATTGAGTGTTGACTTGACAAGAGAGACATACAGAAACACTTATGATATGACCTTAAAGGCTGCGAAATTGAGAATGCAACCACCACTTTATGTTTCCCTTAACGCTGTTGTCCATTAGTATCTTGGTAAATAAGGTATTGTATGCTGATTTCTTTAAGTATCTTGTTAGATTGGAGTGGAGCTCAGTCCACCACCTTATTCTTCCTGGTAGAATTACACAGTAGCATCCATTCGAAATGGCCCATCCCAGTCAAATGCCAGCGGAATGGCTGCTAACTTACCTGTGAGATGAGACGTACTCTATCAAACAAATGTCTTCTCACGGGCTTGCATACATTTTTACTCTGATTCCACCCTTTCACTGAATTACAGGGTCTGACCAGGAGATGTTGCTTCTCTGTAGATCTTAATGTTCACAAACAATGACAGAAAGAATATTTTATTACAATGATTGATGTTTCAAAAAGGAATGGTAGGAGACCAGCCAAGGAAAGTGGTATTTGACTTTCCAGTCAAATACCAGCAGAATGGCATTCCACCTCCCTGCATCTCCCAGCACAATCCTCTCCAACTTCCAGCCACTGGCCTTCTCACAGGCTTGCATACTTTTTTTACTCACAATGGACTGCTAATCCATTGTGCTCTGCACGCATGGGTTCAAATCCTATCCTTGTCGAAAGCATGATCTTTTAGAGTTACTGTGAGCATGAGACGTACTCTATCAAACAAATGTCTTAATGTACTTTAAAAACTGTATCACTTTATGTTTCTTTTAACACTGTTATTCTATTAGCGTCTTGGTAAATAAGGTATTGTATGCTGATTTCTTTAACTATCTTATTAGATTGGAATAAAAAATATGACATTGAAATATAATTGCAATAAGCAGGATTTGATGTCGAGCAGATATGATTATTCTGCAAACAAACTGTTCAATTTCTAAAGAGTGAAATTGGCCTTTTTAATAATTTGTTAGACTACAGTGATATATTTATGGAAGGTAGTGACGATAGGCTTCTTTTAACACTTGGCCCCAAAAGGAATGCCAGAAAACTTTAGTGTGCATGGGAGAGCGTTAACCTTAACGGGAATGGTGGGTATTTTCTTACTATATCAGCCTTGGATATAGGGTTGTCAGGCCAAAAGTTCTTTAAATGGGTGCCACTGCAAAAAAACAAATATAAAAAGGCTGAGGTACCACTAGAAGTCCCCTGAGACTTTATATTTGATTCAGATGGGCTATAGCAGAGTCACATAAAAGTTAAATGACCTGGAGTTAAAGACTCATGTTAGATTTCTGGGTAGTTAGAGTTGCAGTTGAGCTGTGGCCTTATTCCAGAGTAAACATGAACCTTTTAATGTTTTTATACTAAAAAACTGTTTTATTTAATAAAAGTATTAACACATTTCTTAAAGTTTTTCCTCTCATTTTGCTTTTGAGAAAACAAAAACATATGTTATATTTTGGTAATCCTAATTTACCTTAAACAGTAAAAGTGTAATCTGATTTGAAGTAAAACAGAAGAAGAAAAGCTTGTGTATTTTTAATTATTCAATGTTAATTATATTTGGTTTTAATTACATATTTAATTACATATTTTTTGTTATAATTTATCAAAATTCTCAGCCTCCTACAGTCTGATATAAATTAAGAGAAAAACGTTTTCTTTTAGTGCACCTGTCCTTCTTAACTTGACATCTTTGCCTCTTAATTTCTGGCAGGAATAACATTTTCAGTGACATTTTGAACTTTTATTTTAAGATAAATATTGAGGAAATGGGAGAGAGGTAGTAAGTGAAGGACTGAAACAAGTTAGAAGAAAAGTGGTTTAAGACTAAAAATCGTTCAGGTGACCTTTTCTAATTGATTGGTACAAAACTTTTGGAGATGACATTTCCATAGACATAAGGCATTAAAAGTGGTCCTTGGATTTTTATAAAATCCACTATGTATTAAAATCTCTGTAAAATGCTGAAGGGTTTAGAATTGTAACAGAGCAAATAGCACATGTCAGTTAGTGTTGCTGCTATAACAGCTGGTTTAAATAACTGTAGAATTAAATGTACACGTATGCTACTCTGGGGAAAGAGTCTGAAATATTATGTAGAATTGGAATTAAGGGAAATACAGAAATAAAAGCCTCAGGCCAGGAAAATGAATACAAAATTATTATACATACAATATTTTATTTTTTAGCAATTAAACAAAGCTAGGCATTGACTTATAAAAGGTTAAGGTTTTGCCATGGACTATCTAATAGGAATCAAATATAGTTCTGTTTTAATACATATTGTCTTTATAATTGAACGTTTAGGGAAAAAAAGGTGTGTTTATATCACATTCCTCTAATATTATTTAGCAGAACAGTTAACAGTTTATCCTTCAGCATCAATAAACGGCCTAAGATTAAAGCACTTCAAGATGATGACAAAGAGTATTAAAGGGTATAGGGTGTTAATGATGTTTTAGAGGGATCAAGCTACTCACTTAGAAAGTATCAGATTATTTTTTTATATATATATACATATATATATATATATATATATATATATATATATATAAGCTTTTATCTTAAATTCATATTTATTTGAGAATTATACTTACTAAAAACTGGAAGTCAAAAGTTATTCTGTTATGATCTGCCGTTCTTGGATTTTTGGTTCTGTTTAGTTTTCACTTGGATTTTAAGTTAGGCTTGGGTTTATCTTTCTGTTCTCTCTCTTAAGAATTATATAATGTTTTTAGTTTTATTATTCCTATTTGGTGGTTTTTCAGTTATCTCCAATAAATTCTCCTTTAGTTTTCCGCTTGATTATTCGTTGTTTTCTAGTCATTGGTCATATTTCCCTTTTGCTTCATTTAAGTTATATTCTAGTTTTACTGTAGAAAAGCTCTGTTTACTCCTTACTGCCCCTCTCCTTTCCACCAAGCTTCTTCTGATGATACCTGCTCCAATTAGCTGATAACTCCATTCATTGTTCTCACTTATATATATATATATTTCTTCTCTGCAATTCCTCATTGCTGGATCCTCTTTACTCCTCATGCATGTTTCTCCCTGGCATCTCCTAGTTTTGGTTCCCTGTTTGTTATTTTTGGATTTGTGTTTATTTTACTATCTATCTCAAACTTAGATCTGCAAGAAATGATCTCCTCCCCTTCATCTTTGCATGTGCGTCCTCAGCTTACTTCCTCTAAACGTGACATATGTACAAGCAGGAATATATGGACACAAATGTTTCTGCCACCTTTCTGCTACTTTCATCTGAGCCAGTGTAAACTGTTATGTATAATACCACCAAAAATAAATCATAATAAATAAATGATAATTTTCTGTTCATCCTTATAAACACTACTTGTTCTACCTTACTCCACTGACTTTGTAATAAAACTCTGCATTCTGGCATGATTTGGTTTTAAGATATTATTATTCAGAAAATATAAACTTTTCACCACAGTGCATCTATCACTATTGATTTAATATTTATATGAGGGAAAGAAAACTTCACTTAAATGATCAGATATATTTTGCTTGTTTTGCTTTATGCCTGACAAACAATACTAGTGCTGTTTTTACTGGTTGGTTGATGATGGCCTTTAACTGATGTTTTATTAATGCAACGCAAACCAAACCCATGCACGAGAACGAGAATGTAAACTCCATGCCAAGATGTGATGAGCAGGGCTGCACCTGCTGTGGTCAATATATGGGGCCTGACTTTGAAGGTTGACAAATAAATGTATTAAATAAACTGTAGTTTGAATGAGGTGCCCTGACAATTGAAATTAATGTGTAGTGCACAGCCATGATATAACTTGTGCCATGATCTGGCCTGATAGCTTCCCTTTATCCCCGAAATCCCACATCCTCCATCACGGCCCGCTCCGTTCCGCCCTGCTGCGCTCCAGACCGTCTGCACAAAGCAAAGCCTACTGACTCCGCTGTTCCTCTCGTCTTCCTCCGCTCGACTTCAAAGGAGCAAAAAATGCGGTAATGAATGCTTATTTTAATATGACATATTAAAAAAATCCCCACCATCATCCAGCCAGCATATGTTTAGGTTCTGCCCAAATATTTTCCTTTTGTTGTGGATTTTTGTAACACGGATAACTAGGCATCGGCTTAGTTATGGACTGAACTGTTAAACCAGGTAAGTGACTCACTCTAATAATTATCTTCTGTTCAGATGATCATGGTCACTTACCTGTGTTTCTCCCTAAACCAGAGTGTCAGGGATTGGGCAGTGCCCTGCCCCCCTCCTGCAGTCACTACAGATCTTCAGAAGACCGTTTCTGTTATGTTTTGTTGTTAACAAAAGTTTTGAACTTTCCTGCTGGCTCTCACCTTGAATACTGGGTCCATCTGTTCCGGTTTATTTTTTTTTTTTTTGACAACTTGAGCCTGGAGTAATTACAAATGACTGTATTATAAATCCATCATTTTAAAACACACATTTTACTTCTGGCTCTTTGTTAGTGATTGATAATGAAAATGATTCTGGCTCTTGAATGTCAAAATTGAACATTTTTAGAATTTGGTCAAAATGCTCTTTTCATTTTCCATTCAATATATAGAAACTAGTGGATTTGTAGTAAATGAAGAAAATATCTTAACCTAGTTCAAAACAATTAAAACTGAACTTTAGAAGGTCAGGGAAATTTGTATTAATCATGCATGTAAAAAATGTTTTCTGAATGGGAGAGGAAAAAAATATGTATTTTATATTCAGTTTAAGTGAACAAGGTTCAGTGAACAAACTCCAAAATATTTTAATTTGAATCCAAATCACAAAAGGGGTCAAAATGCTTGCCCACTGTGTTGGGTTAACGAAACTTTATATTTTAAAATCAAAAATGGAAACCATCATTACTTAACCCATTGTGGGGTTAACTAACTATAAACACATTTTTATTTATGTGCTGCATGATGGCACAGTTTGCGGCACTGTTGCTTTGCAGCATGAAGAGAGTCCTATAGGCTGGATTTTTGGCCTAAAGTTTTTCTACATGAAGTTTGCATGTTCTCCCAATGCATCTGTGGGTTTTATCCAATATGTTTAGCTTCCTTACACATGATTATTAGGTTAATTGGTGACTCTAAATCACCCTCAGGTGTGTTTGTATGTGTATTGCCCTACGATAAACTGGCAACATTTTCTAGGGTCTAGCCTATCTTTTGGCTACAGATTGCTGGAAGAACCAGCTACCTGGGGTTCAATGATGATGCAAGAATCAGTATTAATTCACTGGACAGTTATCATAATCTATGGCTGAGTGGTGGATGCAAACACAACATGCTAAAATAATCAGATCATTATCATAGTCACATTTTACAGTTTATTTTTCAAAAATTCTTTTATTTGATTGTTGGAGAGCACAGGTGTTTCTGCAGTTAGCCATCAGTGCAACTACAGTCACAATGGAGTGTCTGCTGCTTGCGAACATTAACTGTCAAATAGCAACAGCTCAAAATTCCTTATGTTTTCCCCATGATTGTCAGTGTAAATACATATGTGCTATAGTAACAAACCATTTGAGTAAATAACAAACTGCATTGCTCTCTGTGGAGCATTTTGATTTAGTATTCAAAACAGAAATAAAGATTCACTCTAACATCTTAATTACAAAACAAGAATATCCCATGTCTTAACAGTTTATAATTGCGACGTTGTCTTTCCTTTTCACACACCTCCAGCTGTGTTTCTTTTTTATTTCTCTAAAGACATTGTTGTCAGTGTGCATACACTGACAGTTTGGGGCCACCATTGCACAGACAGAATGATGAATCCACTGATGGCCTTGGGTAATGCTGTCATAAATTTAGACAAGTGGAAGACCTACACAAAGCCAGAAATTAAATCAGACAAAACATAATTCAGGCTGTATCCGTATATACATCTATATCTCTCTATCTCTCTCTCTCTCTCTCTCTATATATATATATATATATATATATATATATATATATATGTATATTCTCTCTTAGGATAAGGAGGATAAATTAGGCATATATTCAGAAATGAATTCCCATGAACGTTAAGTGCAGGGCTTTGCTTCGGTGCCTTCAGTTGACAGGAATTAATGCCTTTGCTGGTGAAAGCTTGAGAGCGGTGATGTTACCTTCAGTGCCCGGGAGTGAAAAGCTGTATTTTCTTTAAAGTACACTAACAGGAATCCTTCCATCATTCATTTACTGTGTTTTAATATCAAAAACTCAATATGGGGGTGTATGCTGAGCATTGAATTTGACACCCTTCTGAATCATAATCATTTTGCACTGGGATTGGCATGTGTTTGTATAGCCTTAATTCTCTGTAGACATCTGCCATGTCAGACGAAAGGAAGAAACATCACCTGGAGTGCTTAGAGCTTAAATAGTGTGTCTGTTAATAGTAGATGTGTTGTATGTTTCAAAGTGGTGCACAGCATGTATCTGATGCCATGTCCAGGCATGGACTGGTAATCGGGCGTACCGGGCATTTGCCCGGTGGGCCGACGTGCTGTTTGGGCCGGCAGACCCGACATGTATATTAATAATATGTATTATTATTATTAGTAGTAGTAGTAGTAGTATTAGTAGTAGAATTAATATTATTATTATTATATATCAGCCTCGTTATATTTGCATAATGCATAAAGAAAAATTAAATCAGCAGCGCAAGAGTCCGTTCCGATCATCCGGCCCTTACCACAGGCTACTGCAGCCCATTGGTTATCATCCCTGACAGTCTAAAGGGCTAGGCCAATCATAAAGTAGAAAAACACCTTCACCCTCCATTGGAACTTTGTACAGCAGGTTCACAGTAGTAATGGATAAGAAACGCAAGGGAGGCGCAGAGAAACTGCGTGAAAAAAAGAAACAAGTTTTTCAAACGGACGCTGCGAAATGTGTCAAACTGACTGACCTGGTCCCAACAGCAGGCCCTTCATCTGCTCCAGTGTCTGATTTTAAATATGATGGTGGTGCAGACAGTCTAGTCTCCCGGAAGTTCCGGGAGTCTCCCTGATATAAATAGTTGTTCACGGATGCCTGCGAGTCGGATAAATTATCCCGGATTTTAGACTGTGCAAGGTGGTGTTTTTTTTATGCGAGTGAGAGTGATCAGGCAGTACAATAATTCATGCATCATGTGCGGATAAGAACTACTGTGATTGCACAGACACAACAAGAGAGAGCGGGGTGTGGGAAGGAGGTTGCTGGTGAAACCTGTGCAGCGTATCTGTCCAAAGCGATGCTCTGTTCAACCAGCGTTCCAGGCAACTGGTTGTCAGAGAGCTGATTGGATCAGTTAGAAAAATAAGCCAAAAAGTTTCAGTTTACTCTTTTACAGTCACCTCATTTTGCAGCAGAAATTGTATCCATGTCTAGTGAGGGTGAAGAATGATGGAGTGCATGTATGGGGCACGGTGCGGCCAGGGGCGTCAGCTGACCCAGTACTATACAGGGGCACAATAGGGCACCAAATAAAATGTGAGTGCGCAGAGCACGTGAGCAAAAAAAATTTTGGGCAATTATTTATTTTATAAAAACAAGGGCACAGATAGTAAATGCAAGCACGGGAGCAAATATTTTATGGCACTCATTTATTATTATAGAGCATCATAAATAAATTGTACAATAAGATTGTTATTTTCTGCAATATGAAATATCTACCTGAACCAAACTGAATAGAATTGGCCCTCTTGTGAACTTCACTGTATATTTCTAATCCACTAATGATGAAGACCCAATTTTTTCTTCATTAAGCATCTCCCTGAAATTAGTTTTTGGAACTTGAGATGTCTGTAGTTGTAGTGAAGGCAAAGGCGAACAGAGCAGTGAACATGATGTCAGTGCAGGTGAGGAGAGACATGGCGAGAGAGATGAGAGCAGAGAGCAGGAGGAAATAGATTACTTTGCCTGTCCTGATCCTTGTCTTTTACAAAACTTTTTGAATCACCACCCACAACAAACCACAAAAAATCCAGTTGTGCAAAAGGTATTCACCACTAAAAATGCAACCAACAGGAGGTGGCTCATATATTGTTAGAAACGTCATGCTTTATTTTGTTTTGTATGTATTGCATTTGGAAGGACTACATTTATTACTGGGATGTCTGTTTGGAGGCATGTGCACCAGTGCACAGAAGAGCATGAGAAGAGTAGCGTAATTTGTGTGGTTGACTGTGACCTCTCTCTCTCTCTCTCTGTCTCTCTCTCTCTCTCTCTCAATAATTTCCATTAACCTGGCCTCAAAGTATTGCACAGTTGGTATATGCATTCAGTACACCCAAAAAAATGTGGTGGGCCAGTCTAGTCCAAAATGCCAGGGACGATTTTTTGTCCCAGTCCACCCCTGGCCATGTGCTTTTCCAAAATGCAACAAAAGGACTCCTTTTGTAGATATCTTAGTTCAGAAAAGCATACCACAGAGTTCCTCCTATTTTGTTGTTAACATGAGTAATGAACAGCAGGGTAAATTCTTCAGGATGTGAAAAATACTTGGAAGAGTATGTGTTTGACAAAAGACAAAAACCAGAATGAAGCATCTGATCAGATATTATTATTTATTAGCTAATTATGGGAACACCAACATTTTAGTTGTTTTTTGGGTAAATTATATGAATTATGTCATGATCTGCCCTAATAGCTCACCTAAATTACTTATGCCTTTCACCTGTTTAACTCTCTGCAGCTCCCAATTATCTCTGATCTCATCCACCTGCTAGTTTCCTTTACATTGGGTTCAGTTCCAGCTATCAGGCCAGATCATTGTTTGATGTTTGTTCCCTGTTTAATTTCTGTTTTTTCTGTCTGTCGGTTTTGTTAATTTTAGTTAGTTCCAAGGTTCTTGTCTCCGTTTACAGTAGGAGATTATTTTTGAGCCCATGTCTCCAGGTGACTTATTTCCCTAACCAGTGGTGAGTGCATTTCAGCGTTTCCCTAATGATTCTGTTTTCCTGATTCTGTTCCCTCTCACCCACTGGCCCTGTCTGTCACTGTCTGATCTGCCTGCCTGAACTCTTGTTGGATTCTTGTTGGATTCAGCCTGTCTGTACGTTTGTCTGAGCTGGATGCTCTACGCACAGGACTCTGAACCTGTCCTTGGTGCATTTCTGTCTGAGCTGGATGCTCTACGCACGGGACGCTGAACCTGCCTTCGTACTCTGCTGGATTCCTGAAACCCGGATCTGTCTGTTCCTCAGTGAACCGTACTGTTGAACCAGGTAAGTGAATCACTCTAATTATCATCTCTACAGAATCCGTGATGGGTTGCGCCCTGCACCTGCAGTCGCTCCGGTCTCAGTTCCACAGCAGCGCTCTTCTGTTCTCTCTGTTTTTGGTTTAATAAACTTTTTGAACTTTCCTAGTGGCTATCTCAACTTGAATACTGGGTCCATCTGTCCCTTTTATGACAAATTATCCATCCTTTACAAAATGATGCTGTGGCTATTGTATAAAGTAAGACCCTAAAAATGTCTACACATGAAGATATGTCATTCCAGTTATAAAAATGCTAAAATATTTATGTCACACAAATTAACTTCTTTCAAAAACACTTTAATGATCCCATGGGAAATTAAATGTTGTAGTACTGTTACTCATCCCTTTCTTAGGGAGTTGTAAATGTTATGAAAAAATGAACTATAACATTCCAGAAAAATAGAAACCAACTGTGAAGTAGGCCTGAGAGATTTAACTGTTAAAACATGGGATTCATGCTTTGTTTCAGTTATGTGTAAAATGACAAGCTCTATATCATGACTATTCACAAGAAATATTGTATGCACTTTAGGTTTTCTTTTTGCCCTTGAACACATTAAGTCCTGAACACATGGAACACGATTTTTCATCTGATCCAACAGAAAATCATGTAACAGGTTGTGGAGTTTAGCTGTCATTAAGATTCAATGGAGAGGAACACAACAGACACAATTTTCTGCAAGGGGCATGCGTATGCAGTAATTCAGCTGCATTTACATGTGTCTGACAGGAAGAGTAACATGGTTACAAAGTAAAACACATCAAATAAATGAAACATTTTAAAAACAGAACACTATACCCATTATAGAAGTTCAGCAGGACAGAAAATTGATAGATTGAAATAATCCTTTTTGGGCCTCACACACACATGCGCGCGCGCACACACACACGCACACACACAAAGATGGACAGTACAGAAAGGTGCAGCTTGTCTCTCATAAAAAAAAAAAAAAAAACAGAAATCTTCAAACTTCACATATCACTCTCTGAGGACCCCATCTCACTAGCCTATATAAACAGTCTCAAAGCTTGTATTGCTGTGTTTTCTTTTTTGTTAAAGCTAGTTTCCATTAGTGTAGCCTATATACCAAAATCCTCCATCTTTTATGAAATGAGGCTTTCCTTTGTGCCTTTGGTGACCTTTTATTTTATTGTTTCCACTGGGGCAGAGACAGATTTGCCACCCTAATTAGCAGTCTATAAACATTGCAGTTAGTTTGACATGAAAAAAAAAATCGGATCAGGGATTAAAAAAAAAAGTCATATGAAACCGGTTTGATGTGGGCTTTACACACTTTTTACTGTATCTTACAGAAAATTCAGATTAGACAGATTGCTAACCAGGTAAGCTTAAGAAGCATGCTTCTACCTCAGATTTACAGTGCATCCAACTCAACTCCGCAACAAATATGAAATAGAAAAATTTATACTTTTTACATAGCCTTCACATGGAGGCACAGAGTGGAATGCAAGGCACTGCACTAATATTCAGAAAATTACAACATCTGGATTTTCAAAAAACTTCACCAAAAAGGGCTAGATATACCTAAATACATCACTGTATTTGTATATGTGTGTACAGAGGCAGTCACTTAAAGTTCTTGACTAAAGAGAGCAGCTGCTGAACAACTGCCAGACAGCTCCGTTTAGCTTTAGCGTTTCAACCATTGGCCTACTGTTATGATGCAATCAAAAGCTGTGTGTGTATATATATATATTTATATTTATTATTATTATTTTTTTTTTAGTATTATTTTTTTTTTAAAGAGAATACATATCACTTACCGTTAACACTTTAAGATATTTAATGTATTGTGGACAGCTGTTGTTAAATACCCATCCTCTGTCTCCAACAAAAACATTAAGGATCAACTTTAGAATCTAATCTTCATAAAGGATTAGATGATTGTAGCACATTTCCACATTTGTTCTATGTGGTTTGCAACTGAGACCCCTGCAAATAGATAGGAAAACATATATTTTTTATATTATTTCGATTACCATTATTTCATTATCTATAGATTTGAGTTTGTGGTTTCTGGTGAGTTACATGAACTTTTAATGTAATCTTTTGTTTGGATAGACCACTAAAAGTCCATAGGTCTAAGTACATATGAGCATAGTGTTGTGTACATAACTCTTAAAAATCTAAATGGTTTAGTAAAAGATTTACAAAGTACAAACCAAATTAGTTGGTGGTAGGTTTTATGCAACCTTATATCAAAACTATAATGTGATTCCGGAAAAAAAAAAAAAGTGCATCTCATTGAAGCAATAACAGCATCAAGATCGCTTTAGCTTACTGGAAAAACTACAAAAAGCAAAGGTTAAACAGAAGTATTATCTAAGAAATCCCCCAAAATTTTGGTTGTAGTATTTTCTGACTAATATTTACTGAGTCCATGTTTTTACCAGAATTAGAATTCTAGATCCCGACTGAGTAAAACAATCACCCACTGCAAGGAAAGAAAATTGTAAGTATCAAGAAGGAATATTCACAACACATATGATTACTGCAGGCAAATTGAAAAACAACACTGTAAATTTAGACACATAGGAATTCATGTCCCACTGACAACTTTGAGAAGTGACAAGCATACAAATCATTTCCGAGAAACTCTGCAAGAATAATTCAGTGCCTTTTCTGTTCGGAGATAGTTACAGTAGCTGGAAAAGATTACGAAAGATCCGAAAAGAAAATAAAGTATTGCAGCTTAAAATGGTATAAATTAAATAACACAACCCAGCAATTTATTTGTCTTAAAAGTTGCCCTTTTAATGTATTTGCAGCAACAAACTACAGTAGCAATTAGGGTATTCATATAAATCAATTTAACCTTTATTGTTGCTGTATTATGACTCAAGAAAGAGGTTGTTAAAATTTTGCAAAAAAGGTTTTTGTTTATTGAATATATTGTTTTACTTTTTAAGTAATAATCTAAAGGTTATTGATAAACGTATATGGCTGAATGATGAGATGAATGCTCAAGCAGCTCTGAAGAAACCGCTAACTAATTTTGGTTTGACACAAAGCCTGACATTTGGACATCATACCTGCAGATCTCTTGAATCGAAATTTAGAAAGGATTGAGTCTCATTCATCATAAGGAAAACAATAAACAATGATACTTTTTGTTTTTTTTTTATACATTTAACTAATGTTTTAGTTATATAATCAATGTAGGTGAATGCTTAGCAAGCTGCTCTGCTTAGAATGATGCATGTAAAAAACAGACAAGAGCCCTCTGTTAGCCTCCCTTCCCAAGCGGCACAGCAGGTACTATCTGAGGAAGAAAATGAGTAGCTGTGTATCTAAAAGAATAAATTAGGATTTTCCTTTTCTTCTGGATGGTTTGAGTCTTTTGTTTTGTATGGGCTATGCGATAAGCCTTTCTAGTCATGATGACTGTACTTCTGAAGTTTCTGTCGAATGAGTTTTATGACTGAATTGTTAATGCTTGTAAAGTGAAACTGCCATCTCCTCTTCTGTTGATAGTTTTTCTCTTTTAACAAGGATGCTTCTGTCACCGCAGTTTCAAATCAGCTGTCTTCTCTTTCCAAAATGTGCACATTTTGGTCCTTAAAAGTGTCCTTTGCTCGTGATGTGAAAGTGTGCTCCCAGAGCTGCTGGTTCTTCTATGCTGTGTCATGTGTTTGTGTAGGTGTTTGCTTCTTCCTATTGTAGGCACAACTTATTCCTCGCTGCAGATTTGGTCGGGATGCACATTCTTTTGGGATGAACCTGTTTTGTCAGATTTAAAAGGCCAATTACATAGGCCATACACAACCAAATACTCCAGCAAACCAGAAGAACAAGGGGTGGCTAATTTATTTGCATCTGACTTGGAATGTGCTTAGAAGGAAGGACCTTCATGCAGCCTTAATACACCAGGGCTCCAACTACAGATTGATCTAGTGCTAGCTGACATAATTCAGAAAGACTCCTAGATGTGTGTCCAACCATCTTAAGAAAAAGTGAGAAAAAGTCCAACTGGCTTCCAGTTTAAGTCTGCCTAGTCATTTTGTTAGGTTAGTACTTTATAATGCTTTTCTGTAGAAAAAGAACATTTCTTGTATGAAGTCTGAATGGCTGCCCCAATCCAATCAACATTTTTCACATTTTCTGGCAATCACAAGATTAAATAGCAACAACCACAAAGCCTTATAAATGTGATGAACAAAAATGGAAGACAGAATTCAAACATAGATAACAGTTGACATTTGAACAGTTTATTAAAATATAAAACTGCCGGAGGTTGGGACGGATTCACCAGATTCAGGAACTAGAACTTCTGGAAGGAGGTTGGACAGTTGCCTGACCAGGCAGACACAGGTGGCAATGTTTCCAATATTAAATTCCTGTTCACCAACCTTCCTAGAGTTTTGGGACAAACTTTGAGAATTTCTGAAGAAATTGGTTGGTGTGTGACATCATTGGTGAACCTCGAAAGATTTCTGAATCTGTCCAGGTAGCTTTGGCGGAATCCTTCTTCTCCAATCTTTGGTCCAGGGGAATGCAAAGGGTCAAATCCGTGAGAGCAGAGATAGGCAGAATGATCTAGGGGACAAACAAGAGTTCATAATCCAAGAGCCAGTCAAGAGTCAAAGCCAGGTGATCCAAGATCCAGAGACAATCCAGGGGAGAATCCGGGAGCAAAGTCAGGGCACAGAAAACAGGTCAAACATTCAAAAACACACTATGAAAAGTCCGATAGAGTTCATTAATGATGTTATGAGGTAAGCCAAGGCTTCAAGGCATGTGTCGAGTAGTGGAGCGGGCATTTCCACAAGGTATTTATCAAGGCTGGCCTCATTTAGGGGAGGGGCAAAAACTAATGTTGTCCGAAGCCTCGCTACCGCAATACCACGTGACCGCTTCAGGAAGTGTTTCAGATCCTCAGTATTCAGTCAAGGTGTGGGAGTTTGTAGGAGAGTTGCAGTCAGTTGGATAGAGTCTGGATATATTCCAAGAACAGATTGATTGGAAAAACAAACAATCTATTTGGTTAAAACAATTATGGTTAGATCAAACAATATATTGACCAGAAGCTGATCTATGGAGACATTAGAGGTGAAAGTGGTGCCTGCTGTAAATCGTTGTCCTTGAATCCAAGGTGTGTTAGTTCAAGACCTGGCTTTGACTTTGAAAGTAGCTGTAGCATACTACTTAACCAGTATTTTGGTCAAAGTGACCATTTTATATTGGTTTGGCCTTTTACCAATATAGATTGTCTAAAAATATTACCAAATTAGATTGGTTTTTTTAATGAAAAGATTGGTTGAGAACATAACTTACAACCAGTTTAAATCCAGAAACTGTGGAAAGACTATAATCGTTGAATGAAATGACTAAACTTTTATTTTACTCAATATTGCCCAAGTTGCACAAGAACTTCCACTGTCTGCTTGAGGTTATGTCCCTAAAATGACAGAAAAACAGTGCACTTTAAAAAAAAATTCTTTTCTAAGAAATTTTACAAACAAAAAACCTACAAAATATTTTACCCAACACAACAATCATGAAAAAGGAAATTAAATAAATAAAAAAAAAATTGCAAAAAATCCCAGATTATATTGCTACGGACTCCACCAGTAGGGGGTGACATGTTCACATTGAAGTTTTATGAAATGTGTGGTTCGTTGAAGCAATATGCCCAAATGGTTCAATGACCAGTGAAGTTTCATCTCACCATCACAACAGTTCAGGCAGACTTAGAAAATCAAGAGGGAGAATCGGGTTAGAATCAGACAGGCAGACAGCTAAGAGGAATGCTGGGGTAAACTAACTGATGGCTCATAATAATTTGGCACAAGTGCCTGGTCTTATATAGCCAGGGGATGAGGCGGGTCAGACTAGGGCTGATTGGGAATGGGGTGGAGCTGATTGATCGTTGATGATCTGTATTTGACCGATCTCAATTTATTTAACTGGGGTTAATAGTTGAATACTTTTTTCCCACTACAGTACAGGTTGCAGAAGGGTGCTTGACTCAGCATTGTTGTATCTTTGCCATTCCATGATATATTATCATACAAGTGTAGTTATGATTTTCAGTATAACTCCCAGACAGGGGTTTGGTTGGATTTAAATTTCCACAGTGGTTTACTTGTTGCCCTATTACTTTTAGTTCATACAATAAACCATGGGAAATTCTTTATTTGTGAGGAGACTTTACTTAGATTAACATCTGCTAATGAATGTATTTTTATTATTGTTGTATATATTTTACATGTTATCATTTTAAGATTGTTTCATCTTGTTCAATAGATAATAATATTGAAATTGCATTAAATCACATATTGCAACTGACAATTTTGTCTTTAATGTTGCTTTTTGCCAAGATTTTATTTTTATCTCAGCAAATTATAATAGCATTTCACTCTAATGGAAGAGGTTAAGTTGTATTTAAGACCATGATTTATCTAAAATAATTTTGTTGTATTTTCGGTGTTCCTCTACCAAGTAACCTTCAAGTTTTTGTTTTTACAAATACAGGAATAATAAGCAAAAATACAATTAAAAATCATATGTTCATACAAAGTAGTTTCAGAATTTTTCGCTTTGGAAGTACCATTACAATTTCTTTTCATGGGGCCCAAAATTCCTGATGGGGCCTCTGGATGTTTTCAAAGAAAAGCACCTTTGCAGCACTGAGCTGTAAAGATGGAGAAAAAGGAATGTAAGCAAAAAGTCACCCTGGAGGATCAATTTCTGTCATGGTTTCTTTTGAGTTTTCCGTTATTTATGATATTCTGTTCTCTTGGTCATTGGTTTCTTTTTTCAATTTTGTGTCATTGTAGTTGTTTTCTAGTTATATATAAGTGCAGTATTATGTTTTTTGTGTTGCTCTTGTTACCCCCTTGTGCCAGTCTCCTGTCCCCTAGTTTCTAGTTATTTCTATCCACCTCTGCTCCCTGTTAGCTGATTATCCCAGCCTTTGTTCTGTCTCCCATACATACACATCCTGTGCGTTTCCTTAGTGCTGGTTTCTCGTCATTACTTTGCTCCTCATGTGTGTTTTCCACTGGCGTCTCCTGGTTTTTGCTTTTCTGTATTTTGTTCTTGGATCTTGCTTCTGTTGTCTTGTATGCATTGTCATGAAATCAGCAAAATCTCATCTCTGCCTTTTCTACTCTCAATTTGGGTCCACAACCACATCCCCCCTTTGACAATTTCAGTTCATCCCAAAAAAAAAAAGAGTGTTTAAATTGCTGCAGTTTAGCAGATAATCTTATGATGAACTTTGTTATTAAGGTTTTTCATAAAAGGGTGAAGACATTTGTTGTAAAATATTTAGTCTAGTTTTATTTAGAAATTTATGCAGTTTTGTTTAGTTGAAATTTAATTTGAAATTGTCATTATGTAACTTGTGCTTCCTTAATGTACATACTGATAACAGTATTTCACATTGTACATACAGTATCTATTCTAGGCCTATAATAAAATTGCTTCCTGTATTAAGACGTGGCATACAGTAATTGCCTCTTATTAAATGTGCTTTGTACCCATTTGCTATGTGTAATACATTTTTGTCAGCTGTGTAATTTAAATCTTTTTATTGTATTTGGCAGATTTCCAATGCCCATATTACACTATAATGTGAGGGTTAAATTGAGATAGTTCAATGTCTGACAATGCTGTAGACATTAAATATTTATCAGAGTTCACAGTGAGGTCGGATTGCATTAATGTTCGACTTGAAAGGGTTTTTTCATTTAAATACCATTTTTTTTAACTTTAGTATAAATGCATTTTATTTTGCAGTTCCACTGAAATTGTTCTGTTTTGTTGTTTTTTTAACCGTGGTTAGGTTTTAATCAAAATTATAAGAGAATGCAGTTTGTTTTCGTGAAGACATAAATCTATGATTGTTCTCCTTATTTGTTGCCAACATTGTGCTAATCTACCTCAGGCTTTGTCTTAATATTTTTGATGTTACTCTACATACACCATTATTTACAGGGGACATATCTTATCTACTGACATTGCATTCCTTTGTATCTGGCTGCAGTTTGCTTGAAGAACATACAGAAAACTGAGAGGGTACAAAGGAAAGACAAAGGGGAACATAACAGAAGTTGCTGGACTGTGAAAAAGTACATCAGCAGAAACCAGGTACACATGCTCCTCGACAAATGATGCAGGGTGGTAATGGGGCAAGAAGTTGAAAATGTGCTTGTTTGTGTGTTTTCTGTGGTACACAGATCCAGTTTCATATTAGAATCAAAAAGCTGAAGAATTCTGCAGACCTGTCACTTAAGTCTGTATAGGGCAATAGAGTCGAATGAGATGTGTCACTCCCTAAAGCTGTGATAAAATGTGATGGTACCTGCAAACAGAGAGGTGAGCTGACAATGCTCTCACTTTTGTTTTATCATGAGGGGCAAAAGGAATATGGTGTTCTGTTTTGATGTTGCTGTCAGTCCATCATGGTAACCAAACCAGAGCAGCAGATAGTCAAACACACTAACCCCTCATGGCACACTTGACAACTTGAATTGTCTGTTTTGAGGAAGTAAAAAACAAGAAACTCCATAGACACCCATGGTGGGGAACTGTCTGAAAAACAAAATTACTCTGTTGCAGATATATTATTTGTTTCCAACTGATCTCATTTACAAAGTGATTGGTTTTTGTGTGATGACTGCATGTCCTGCTGAGAAGCAAGAACTGAAACATACCAGAAAAGTGATTTTCTTTTTGTTGCAACCCCCTCCTGCAGTCTTCCATTTTGTGCAGCATTCACATAATAATAATATCAACCATCAGTTAAGAGTCAGACAGGGTTTTAATGGGTAACATAAAATCAGCAAGTTAACCCTCTTTATATAGTATAGTAACTTATTAAACAGATAAATTAAATCAATTTGTTGCTGGGAATTTTGTTATTTTCTTGTTATAAATGTTTCTGTAAGATTCCTCTGTATGGGCCCTTTACTGTTATGATTTCTGAGCCACCTGTACTACCTCTTTAAGGATCAGTCTGTTACTATCCTCCATGATTCCTCCATACAGTTTCAGCTCTAGTCAACCATCTCCTCCTCCTTATTGTTTGAGCTGGCCAGCTCCACCCACCCCACTGCCTTCCTTCATCTCTTCATTTTAGAGAAGGTCAGTCGACTGTTTAACAGACAGCCCCTACAAAGTAGCTAGGCCGGACTGTGTCTCCATATCTTTCCTGAATCACGGTGCTGATCAGCTGTCAGTGTTAACATATTTTTACACCTCTCTGGAGACCTGCCATGTACCAACTAGCTTTAAATTTAAATAAATAAATATTAAATAATACATTTAAATTAATCACAAATACACTTCTAGATCCCCCACAGCAGGGGTGCCCAACCTTTTTTAAACCAAGATCTACTTTTGAAGTTGATGATACCAAGCCAAACACAAGGGATGGGCAGTATTTGTTTATTTACACAGGTGGAGAATAAACAGTAAGTCCAACAAACAAGGAATTTATTATGTCAAAAAATAGGTTGCAAAAACAG
>NW_015150759.1:152580-154680 GCF_000732505.1 Cyprinodon variegatus
ATTCTCCTTACAGACGCTGTTGCTCCCTCTGCATTGGCTGGCGTCAACTCATCTTCACTCTGGGCTCTGAAAGTGGCCACGGCTGCAAATAGCAGACAATCTCCCTCCCTTACCTTTTGGACTTTTGCTCCTAGTTGTGGTCTGTCTGACATTCCAGTCACTGATCTGAGTTTCCTATCTCTGCAGAGAATACAGTTATCCACCCCACTGACGACCAGCCACTCACTGTGTTTTTGTTTTTGAATAAAGTCTGTTAAAAACCATCCTGGTCTGTCTGTCTAAATATTGGTTCCAAGTTTCTGATGTCTTTACACAAGGTTTGCCTATAAACCCAACAAATCCAGTGGATGATGCAATAGACATAGCACTTCACTACATCCTTCAACAACTGCAACCACAGGTCACATGGTCGAGTACCCTAGAAAATGCACAGCCCTTCCCTCCCCTTCATCATAATGTATAATTCTTCAGTCACTTTGTTTTAGCTTCTTGGCAACCATCTTCACTTAGGACCTCAAGTGGGGGCCCAACATCCGGGTTAGTTGTCCTGGGCCCAGAGTAGAGGGGTGGCCCAGTCAGCCACACCAACTATGAACTTATGTCCAAGAACTTTTTTTTTCTCCAAAAACCTGTAATAACCTAAGAAACTATAACCCTTTCAACAGGATTTACTGTTAAACTAAAGGTTTACAGCGAGTGGCTTGGCATTAGCGGGGAAGATACTCTGATTCAAAGTTCAGTCTACAGTTGAAGCAGTGGCTGCTTCCAGAAACCCAAGTGATGACTAGCTGACGCCAGCCAATGCTGAGGAAGCAACATTGTCTGTGAGGGGAATCCAAGCTGAGGTCAGTGCTTTGAACAGTCCTGGATAGGTAACCAGCAGAATCCAGGAAAAACAGAAAACACCCAAACAGACAGAGCAGACAAGGGCAAGGCAAAAACTTGAATATCCAAAGCAGACAACAAGTCAGGATCAGAATAAAAGACTCACTTGATCGCTATAGTTACACTCACAACAGCTCGAATAATCTGGCGCACATGGAAGGCAGGCAAACAACATAAAGAGATGGGGAACCAAGTGCGTTAATCAGCTGCTGGGCCAATTGGACAGGTGAGCAGGAGCAAATTAAAAAGCCAACCATCAGCGAAGAGACCATGACAAAAACAATAACGACTCACAAGCAAATAGATTGTGGGATGTGGTTTGAATCTTTAGTCTGAGAATGAGAATGGAAGCAATGTCAGACCTGTAGAGACAGATTCAGGCAAACAAATCCATAGTGGTGAGACTTGAGACGGGTTGTTAATAGTCAGAAACAGTGCCATGATCCATGTATCCAGTAAGGGCAATGTGAGAAGGTGAGATCAGAACATGCCTAAAGTCTGTAGCCTGTAGAGCTTATATTCAGTGTGTTCTAACCTAAAGACATCGCACTCTCTCTGCAAGCTGTCCACATATCGTCAGTATTTTTAGCGCTTTGATGTGTTTGTCAGCTTTTTTTTTTATCAGGAATCTATTATGTGTTTTTGTTTATTAGAAATACTCAAATATGAGGGGCCATACAACCCATAAATAATACTGTCACTCTGAAATACATATATTTTAACTCTACTATACATATATTTTGTCTCACTCATGCATATATTCATCTCTCACGTACACATTCTACTCTCATATACATATATTCTTACACATGCTGGCATATATTCAACCCTTACATATATTTTTTCTCACATTTATAGATTCTTCTCATGAAGAAACATTCTACCCTCACAAAGGGTAGAATGCGTCTTCCCTTGAAGACACATTCTCTCACACACAAAGATTCTCCTCTCTCACACATGCATTCTCCTCACATCCATATATTCTCTCACATCCATAGATTGTACTCTCACTTGCATACATTTTAGTCTCTTAAATGTGTGAGCTACTAACTGCTACAAGCTCATCGAAATTAGAGATATATTTAGAAAAGCATAGATTACTTGGTTAAAAGCCTGTTTTTCTCATTATACACTCACTTTATTAGGTACCCCATGCTAATAATGGGTTGGACCCCCTTTTGCCTTCAGAACTGCCTCAATTCTTCGTGGCATAGA
>NW_015150759.1:157827-208836 GCF_000732505.1 Cyprinodon variegatus
TATATATATATAAAATTAACATGTATTGTTTCTGATGGCAGCTTGCTCTGACCTCTGTCGGCACACCTCTCACCCGACGACATTTAGTCCGTCGATGTCGATGGTGGCTTACTAATAAACTTAGAAGGATTACAGATTTGACAGTAGAGTTTGAATAGTACAGTTACAACTGATAGTACAGTCAGTCTGGGCTACTTTATTGTGCTATTTTAACTGTCTAACCCAGAAATCATATTAGTTTGCAACAGCAAGAAGGTGGGTTGGTTTTCAGAGGTCCTTCAAAATAAAAGCATGCACCTTTATTTTCCACATCTACACAGCATATTGTAAGAACCCCCTGGTGAAATTAACATGATAAAACCTGGTGAATGAATACCTAAAGGGACTTGATTTAGTGTGAATAGTACATCAATATTACTTATAGTGTAATCCTTCAAGTACAGCAACAAGGCATACAATATGTCCAAAAGCAGAAGATAAAGTTTATTTATTAATACTGACAGAGCCATGACAGTTCAGCTCTGCATAAAGCATTTAGGAGCTGAACAAGTGCTGTTCAATATGGAGCATTTAGTGCAATTAAAACAATTATCTCGGGGGTTACTTTTTATCATTAAACCAATTACTAACACCACTAGTGTAGCGAGAGAAAAAACATTGGGTGTGCACCAGTAAATACGGGGTGTGCCAATTTAATTTCCAACATTGCACCAATAACAAGTGCCTCTGTTAGAGCAGCAGCTACTGGTGGGAGGAGTGTTACAAATGAACTTTGACTTCTAGGTTGTTTTACTTGCTTGTTGTAAAATTGTTTGGCCCTGGGATGTAGCTAGTAAGCAGCCCAACCTAGTAGATCTCACTTGGTCTCTTAACAGGGTAAAACCCATTAGATTAAGAGATCTTAGGACCAGGGTTGGGTAAAGGGATGCAGCCCTTGGAGGAGTTTCGAGGGAGGGGTCAGCCTTGATTGTGACAACAACAAAACCCTGTATAGAAATAAAGATGTAAGAAATTGGGTTAAGACATATTAATATATAAAAAAAAGACACTGGAGTGAAATAGAACACATTTTGTGACCTATATAATGAAAGATACTTGTGACAGAATTATGCTATGGGCATACTAAGATCAGATATTTAGATTGAAATAAAAACAAACAAGCTTCCACATGTCCGTTAGTGGTTCCAAGACCAAGGTAAGAAACAGACCACATTTAGACTATGAGGAAAACCCTGGAGAATAGTGCAGATTATGGTAAATTAGACAAGAGACATAAATCATAAGTGATCAGTTGATGAAGCAGAATACAAATACAGTGGCAGCCATATTACATATAGTTTTATAACAGATTGAACTAATAATTCTACTTTCAACCAACAGTCAGCTTTAAATCATAGTCTCCTTAGCTCAATAAAGTTTGAATCTTTGGTCTTAGTTTAAAGGCAGGGAATTAACCTGCTACATCTGGAAAGTACTTAAAAAAGTTGACTTGAATAAACTTTTCAAAATGGCAAGAAACCATTAATCTGCCATAATCTAAGTCATTAAGTGTGATATCCAAAAATTAGAGCATTTAATTTTTGACATACTCATTTTATCTTCTGAGGTGGATACTATGTATCTTATGGCTTTGATATAAATTGCTATGGCCCAACAAAACAAGACAAAGACAAAAGACCAGGAAAAAACAGGTTAAGTTATCGCTACTACCTACCAAACTACCTACTTCTAAGTCACAAGTGTATTCTTTCTGATTTAAATGATTTAGCTTGAATCCCATTCATTTGTTTTCTATTGATTTCTTGCAGCGTTATTTAAATTGCAGCTGTAATTTGATTTAGCCATTTTAACACATCTGTGACAATTAGGTTATCAATTCTGACATTGTAAATAACAGGACGTTCTCCTTGGCATTTTTTTTTAATCGATTGTTTGCTCCCATCAGTCTAAGAAGAAAAAATATAGAGATCTTGAAATTAAAGCAGCTACAGTGCCATTCGAAGTGTATCATGTGCCAACCTGGTTTTATCATTGAACTTTTCTCAAGGCCTGCAAGAAGAGATTCTATCAGCTTCATGAAAAACTGAGAAGTGGCCAGTTTAAATTTGATTTGAAATTGCCTTGATATTGTCTTAGCTTTTGAATGAGTTATGCTGTCAGGGAGTTGTTTTTCCTCAACCCTTTTCTCATCCTTTCTTTTTCTTTCTGTTTGGAGGCAATTTTTTGTTTTGCAATCATCCTATGTGTTTTTGTTTTACTGTCCTTGAATTTTTTTTCTTAAAGGTGGTTTCACCAGATAATTTCACCAGATCAGTTTATTGGAGTTTTTAATATTTTCAAGGGACTTGTCACACATTCATTTTAAGATTTTCTCTTTTTTTTGTTACTGAAACATTAATACCAAAGGTAACAAATACAGTAACCAGAAGAGCCCACATGCAAGGATACAATACAGCATGGCAGTATGATACATTTCAAGATCCCTGGATATGATGTAATTCCTTTATTACAACATTTTGACTTAGATTTTTACAGTGGGATAGATGACAACCTTAAATTACACAGTATCACACAAGCAATCTGATGTGATAGGACGTGATTTATTCTTTTTTAGAAAGTTTAGGTTCAGAGTTTGCAGCAACATGCCACACCCCTTCTATCCCTAATTCTGTTGTTGAAAGAGTGATCTTTTATGTCACACATTGAGGTAGCAGCATCAGAAAAATTGATGCTATCATGTTTTATAAGCTTTTCAAAGTCATCTATAGACCAATATATAACAAAATAATGCCTTTAGAATGACATGAGTATTCATCTATTTTAAAATGTTCTTTTCCTCTAGTCCTGAAGAACACCTGGAAACCAGCTCTCACCAAGTAACCACCTCTCTCCGTCTGTGGGCCTCTCATTTCATGACATCACTGCTTAACACCGTGTCAGAAGCTTGAACAAAGTATGAGACCAAAAAACAGATTTAAAAGGAAAAGGTGCTCTGTGCAGATTAGCTGCTAAAAGAGCCATTTGGTCAGCGACCCGATGATGGTAATCTGGACAATGGCAGCCCTGTGGTTCCCCCACAGTATGGCAGGCGGGGCGAAGGAAAGCATCACCGGGTTTTTCACCCACTGAACTATCGTTATTAATCTATGAGAATGTAAACTCGGTTTTGCATTCTATGACCCCTTTAAATGATGTGAAACAAGGAGCTATACCATACAGCCCAACACAGGTATTTTATTGTACAACAGGATGCAATACTATAAAAACCATACTTTAGAATAGAAAAGAATAGAATAGAATAGAAAAGAAAAGAAAAGAAAAAGAAATAACAGAATAGAAAAGAAAATCCCTTTATCGTCCCACAATGGGGAAATTCTGGCGATTACTGCAGCAAAAAGGTTGTAGAAAAAATGGTCACACAAATGTGGACCTTAGAAGAGTGTATGAAAATAACATAATAGTGAAGAGTTAAGATAATAAATAAATAAAACGCTGTACTGTAACATGTTTTAACTATATAAATATTGTGCTCCTGGAGAATAAATAACCAAAATACAGCTGAGGACATTTTTACAGTAATGGACATTTGAAAATAGCAGCAACATCAGAGATGTGCAAAATGACAGCAGCATGTTATTTAACTGACTAAGATAGAAACTGTGCAAAAATCAGCAAGGATGTAACAACTTGCTGAGGTTGTTGGGAACAGTGATGGTTATAAAGTCTTGCAGCTGCTGGTAGGAAGGATCTGTGATAACGCTCCCTGGTGCATTTAGTGTGCAGCAGTCTGTCACTGAAGGAGCTTTGCAGTTCAGCGACAGCTTCTCTCAATGTCCGTTCCTTGGATGTTCTCCTGTGTCCATTGGGTTGGATCTGCTCTGCGAAAATCTACCAAAAAGTCCACTAGCTCCTGGGTTTTCCCTGCATTTATCAGGAGGTGGTTCTGCTGGCACCAGACCACAAAGGTGTGGGCCCACTGTCTGTACTCTGAGTTGTCCCAACCCGTGATGAGGCCAACTATGGCAGAATCATCAGAGAACTTCTGGAGGTTACAGCATGGGGAGTTGATGGACAAGTATTATATGTAGAGGGTGAAGAGGAACAGTGGCAGCACTGTTCCCTGTGGGACCCCCGCACTGCAAACCAACCTATCTTGGACACCGCCCAGTGCCGTCACATACTGTGGGCGGCCAGTGAGGTAGTCCAGAATCGACTTGGACATGTGCTAGTCCAGTCCTTACAGCTTGAGCTTGTCCTTTTGGAGTCGTGGCAGGATGGTGTTGAAATGGAGAAATCAAAGAACATGATCCTCAAAGTGCTTCCAGTTTTCTCTAGGTGACTCAGAGCTTGGTGCAGGAGGAAGATGATGCCATCATCTGTCCCATTCCCAGGATGGTAGACAAACTGGTTGATCCAATGAAGTCCTCACCAGGGGGCGTAAATTGTGTATGACCAACCATTCCAGGGTCTTTATTAGGTGTGAAGTCTGCCGGCCTGTAGCTGCTTTGGTCCTTTGTGGTACATGTCAGCAAATACATTTTCAATAATTACGAATTTTACCATGACACAAGACTATGCAGTACAATGCAAGGGAATTTAATACAATACCACATAATACAATAAGCAATATTATATAATACAGTGCGAAAACACAATATAGCAGCATATAATGTGAACATATTCATTATGGCATGAACCAGTATATTAGTGTATGATCTGTATTACATGATCTAACACAATATAACATAGGAATATACTGACACAAAATGAAAGATGACAAGATAGATTATATTATAAAATATGGCATATGATATTGCATACCAAAATCTGGTACGATAAAAAAATGACAACACAATACAACGGGTCCATTTAAAAAAGCAGATTTAATGAAAACTGGAAGTTATCTAAACCTGAAATCAGGGAAACTCCAAATTTTCAGTTTCACAAAGAGGGTCAACTCAACCTCTGTTTCTGTTGCCTTAGTAACTGCTCCCCAGAGTTAACCTGATCTAGAGCAGGTTTTGTTCAGTAAGCTGTCCTCTGTTGCCACTCTCCTTAGAGCCAAACAGATTGCTTTAATTTCCCGATTTAGTCAGGAGATTTTTCTCTTAGTTTTGTGCATACAATTAAGAAAAACATTCACTGGGTCCTTTAGAAACATTAGATTTTAAAAAAACAAACATAGCATCTCCTTTTAAAGAGGATCTTATTAAAAATTATTGGAATTAATTCACATAGAATTAACGCTTGCCTTTTATATTCAGAAAATCTTGTTAATGACCGCTACCGTTTTACCATCCACGACCTTATCCGTCCTCACTTTTGCATCATTGCACAGACTTATTTAACAGAATTTCATGTCAGTGGGAGAACATTGGTGTGTGTGAAAACAGCAATAGAGGAAATAAAACAGCACAGTCAAACAGCAAAAGTCCCGTGGAGTGGCTTCAGGCTGTGCCTCTAACAACTCTTCTACTTCAAATAGGTTTCTTTTTGCTGATAAAATGCAGTTTATCAGTTTACTTAGCGGCTTTTAAATCCATGCTTTATTTTCTATGTGCCTAATTTATATTTTTGATCTACTTTATTTATAATGTACCTGTAAAAAAAAAAACAACTAAGTTTTAAAAGTTTACTCTGAGTATATAATACATTTCAGTCACACGGATTTAATGTGGTGATTAAAAATAACTCAGTTGAAAGGATATGAGATTTTTTGTTTTTGGTATGCGACATGCAGATCTTTTTTTCAACCAATATTATTTTCAGATTACACATAAATAGATTTATCAAAAAAGCAACTACCTACCTACTGAGTTTACTGGTAGATAGGAGGCACAATCTGAAGCCATGGGAATGATAACCACTAATAATGACAATTTATTGGGATGATAAAATTTGAAGCAGCAGCAACCTGACACTTTGTATTTACTGCGTGATAGAAGACAGCGTCAACATGAGGAGGAACCCCATTAGATGTTGCACTGGTGCTACCTGTTAAAAACAATGTTTTTATTCTTCATCTTCACCTGCTGCCAGGTGATTTCACCTAATTAGATAGGTTGATCTACCATTATTCCATCAGTAAACTAGTTTCCCTGTAATGTTATGGTTAAAACAGACAATGGCAGTCCGTTTTGATATGTATTTGTTTCACTGAATATGTATTCAAATTTCTGATAAAACATCTCAAACAAAATTTTATTTCTTCACATTTAGAATAAACATTCTGGATGTCTAGTAATGAATTTCAGATCTCCATATTCTCATTGTCACTAGTATTATATGGACTATGGAAAAATGTTTTTGAGATATCATAAATACATTTTCAATCAGTTTTCAGTTAAACTTCGGTTTCAGTTAATAAATGTCAAAATGGCCATTTAAAATACGTATGCAAACATTTCTAGATACATAAAACTTAATTCTTACTTGTACAATTTTGGTTATTGCATTCTGCAATTCAGTTTCTGTTACAAAAATGTAATTTAGAGTTCTGTCTATGAGTGTGATTTTTATCATGAAGTATCCTATTTTAGTGATACACAAACGGAACAACAGAGAGAAGAATGCTTATAATGAATCCCTGTCATAGAGGACTTTATATAAACTTACGCATTAACTTTAGCAGCATCTTCTTCTATGCCCTTTTCCTCTCCTTTTTAACTGTAGAGCTGTTGCTCTGTCTTTTTAAACACACCCTCTTTTTTTTGCACTTCTGCATTTAAATCTTTATTTCCAGTGGGGTGAAATAGGCATTTCCCGTTGCCTGTCGTCATGGTGATTCGTCGAATCGGTGCTCCACTGATAATGGCTTTTCATACTTGTTAACATGTTTAACTGTGAGCGGACCTACTTAGATTTGATGAAAGTAACTCACAGCAGATTTTTTGAAACTGAAAAATGTCCAACCTTAGGATAGATTCAAGTTGAGGATTTGAGTCTGAATTTGTTAAACCTACTTTGTGAAATGGGCTCATTCGGACATAAACAAAACAGATGGAAACTGTTGGGGGATTTCGTGAAAGTGTTTTGTCCTGTAATATTTTCTTTTCAGGTCTTTAAAATCCCATCTTGTGATGCTGCAATCTCCATTTTCCCTAAACAGAATAAATACCCTCATTACTTATAGCTTAGCTAATGCCTTTCTCTAAAAAATGGAAATGAAGATCAGAGAGAAACTGCTTAATAAAAAGCAGTCTATTTTACTTTCTGGCCTTTTGCACCGTAACCATTGAAGATAATCATGCTGCAATGGGTAAAATCTAAATGCCTTTCGGGAAAATTTGAAGAGCATGTACACAGGAGGGCAGCAATGCTAGCTGTGGATTTATAAAACAATGCTTCCTATAAAGTATTGTTTTGATGGACTAAAATGAAACAGAAATTAATTTAAACATTTTGCAGTACAGGTCAGTTTATGACATCTGGACCATTTTTTTTCTCCTTCTTTTTAATAAACCATTTCCTGGTCATCCTGAAGCACAAGTATGAGTGCTTTTGATGGAAGAGGGTCAGAAGACCCTGCTGTAGGTGAGGAAAGACTAATTTACATAATGTTTCATCTCACAATTCAAAGTATTCAGCAGAACATGAATTGTGTGAGTTAAAGCTCAGCACCTGTGTCCACAATGCAAATGAGAGTACATATTAGCCATTATTATTAATTCTTTTCATGGTTGAGACACATACATTTTTTTTAGGTCATAGAAGGTCTAAGATTTACTGCACACATATTTACATGATTCTCAGGAGCCACAAATTATCATTCAGAATTTGTTTAACTTACCCCCCTTAAAAGGTAGATTTATAACATATGCATATATACATATGCAAAGAGCATGGTGGAAAATTACTCTAAACTTCATTCAATATAACTGATTAGTATTTTTTGTTTATTTAGAACCAATCTGAGCTTCAGTGTATAAGTAAAAATAGCATTAAACATGCACTAAAACTAATAACCATTCAACACACAATTCTCTACAGAGGTATGCAGCATTTGTATCGTCAGAATGCCAGAAAAGCATTATTCACACCATACACATACACAAATAGGTTAAGAAATAACATTTCTCACATCTGTTTTGCTGCATTTTTTCCAATCTAAACATTGGTTATACATGAATGTGGCTTATAATTTCATAATCTTTAATATTAATCTTTAACCAAATCCAAATCTATTAGGCTGCTCAGTAGAGCCGTGGGTAGTACTGCTGCCTTGCAGCAAGAAGGTTCATGGTTCAATTCCTGGCCTGGGGTTTGTTTGCATGTTCTCCCTGTGCATGTGCGGGGGGTTTTTCAGGGTACTCTGGCTTTCTCCCACAGTCCAAAAACATGACTGTTAAGTTAATTGGCGTCTCTAAATTCTCCTTAGGTGTGTGTGTGTGAAAGGTTGTTTGTCTCAGTGTTGCCTGGCGATAGACTGGCGACCTGTCCTACCCCGCCTCTCACCCCTAGACAACTGGAGATAGGCACCAGCACTCCTTGTGACCCCAGCTGGTATAAAGCGTGACAGAAAAATGATGGATGGAGGCATATATTGTTTGATTAAACCTAATTGTCCTGACAGGTCAACATTGCAATTGTATTCTACTGACGTGCAAATGACATTGCTGAGGAAAATAACCTTTATGATTTGGGGTACAGGGCTTTTCATTAGCCAGTGCTTTATATTAGCTTAAGAGTTATTATGTATAAATATATCAGTGCAATGAGGACCCAATTAGTTAGCCAAAAATGTGATTGTGGAACCTGCACTATAATCAGGAACCTCTGAATGGAGAAGGATAGGTTAATACCTGAACAAAAAAGGTGAAAGTTCTGTGATAAAGCCACTAACCTTTGAAGTTAGTCAGTATATTAGACTGGTGACAACAAGGCAACATCAAGTTATAAATGTGCAACCTATGTTCTATATGAGGGTTAGATCCAAATGAACTACAATCAAACCACACAAGGAGAAATCTTTAGGCTTACTAACCCATAAGCTGTGGAAGCAGTATGCTACAGAATCTGAGGGTCAGGCTTGGTTGGCACAGAAATTAGGTTGAACATAAGAGGGCATATTCAGGCTGACTGATCCAGGGGTTAAGCATGAGCAAGAAGTTAAGAGTCAGAAACATATGATGCGGTATTGGTGCCAAAATTAAGTCTACTGCCCATCCATTGCTGCCTACTTCCTCTGCACAGCAGACTATAACCATTCAGAAGCCATATATTTCCAACTTGGGCAAAATAGGAAAAGGGAAACCTTGAGGCAGAAACAAGATCGAGATCAGGCATCTTGTTTTGAAAATTTACTTGATCTGCTGTGTTTGACTAACTGTGTGGCTCATCTGGTTGTTAGATATTAACATCCATCAAAATTAGACTCAATCTGTCGGGGCGACATTGGCGTCGGGTGAAGGAGTTTGCCCTGAAATCGAAGGGTTGATGGTTTTCAGTGTCGTTGTGTCCTTGGGCAAGGCAGTTCACCTGCATTGCCTACTAATGGTGGTCAGAGGGCCCAGTGGCGCAAGTGTACGGCACCTCGCTTCTGTCAGTGAGCCCCACTGGGTAGCTGTGGCTACAATGTAGCTTGCCACCATCAGTGTGTGAGTGTGTGTGTGAAGGGGTGAATGACTGAATGTAGTGTAAAGTGTTTTGAAGTCTCCTGACTTAAAAAGGGGCTATATAAGTACATTTCTGTACATCGGAGGGACACTGTCAGTCATGCTGTGGTGCAACAATCAGTTGGATTTATCAAATTCAGCATTTACATTTGATGTAATTAGAAACCCAACCTAATGTGGTGTGAGGGAGAATTTAGCAAAAAATCTTCACATAATAAGGGAAAGCAAAAAAAACACTGAAATGCCTACTAGCCCTTGTTAAATTAATGTAGAGCATTGGAGTTCTGGCAGTCATGATTTTTAACACTACTGTATGTTTGGTGAACGATTAAATGTTTTCAAGTCAGATAGATAAAGATTAAATGAAGTAACTAGTGACTAGTCTTAAAGTTCAAGTAATATCAAATTGCAAGTGGAAGAATTTATCAAGTGGGGTCCAGTCATTAATGTTGCCCAATATCGTGATATATATTCACCCATACTGCTAAGGACTGCAAATAATTCTTACTTAAAATATTCCAGGTGCTATGAACTTGTATTTTACATGCTTAAGTAACGAGTCAATTGGAAAGTTCTGTGACAGCAAATCTTCACACTAGACACAAATGACTGCCAAAAATTCTAAAGGTCATACGGTTTCCATAGGTCATCCATGCATCATATATACCCGAAGTTAAAGCCTAATACACGTTAATGGAAGACGTGACACAATTTGTACTAGTAAGAATTACATTTAAGATATTTGCAATATTTAGTTTAGATAAGAAGATTTTAATTTTAGATGTGTGACTAGGAAGACATATATTTGAGACATCTGAATTACATATTCAGTCAGGCTAATAAAGGTCAAAATGGCTATTTAAAAATTTTAAAGATTTCTAAGTATTTGAAAGTTTATTCTTACTTGTACAGTTATATGTTTTTGCATCCTGAAATTTAGTTTTTGCTGGCCAAAATGTAATTTAGGATAGCTATATTTAGAGTTCTGACCAGTAGGAATGTCGTTTTGACAGGGAAGAATTTTATTTTAGGGATATACAAATGTAACAAAAAGGAACACAGGACTAATAAATGTCAAAATTGCCTGCAACAGTTTTATTTCTTTAAAGATAGCTAAGTAGTTATTGAGAGTTTATTTGAGTTGTACAAATATTTTATTCTAGGTTTAGACATTATTCCAAAATAGTGAGAAATAAGTTTTCCATTTAGGTGAACAATTTTCTTTTTAATTTATCCAAATGTGGCTGAATTATTTTTATGTATATATAACTCTCTGGTGTTTAAATTACAGTTTGTGTTTAATGCACATATGGAGTGTGTACTTGTACGCCTTTGTTCACCTGTAGTAAAAGGTTTGGACAGAAGTAGAAGACAACTGAGCATCTGGTAGAGACTATGTTTTACACATATGCTTCAACCAATATCGGTCTACCAGTTCTGCAAAGAGGATGTCATTAATTTGTTTTATAACTGATTTCAGGCTCTGTCCAGATGCCTAAAAAAGAAAATATTGGAAAGGAAAACAGCTGAACTATTTCTGAGAGTATTTTGAAGTAATTCTTTAATAGTTGCTTCTCTTTTCTATTGTATCACTTTTTGCACAAGTTATTTTGAGATGATCTGCAGTAAAAAGGAAGAAAAAAATCCAGCTAGATTTTCCAGATTTTCTTCACCATGCAGTTATCCCGTATTAGCTTTCTATATTCATGATGTGAATGAAGAAATGTATTCATGGTGAAGCTGCTTCCAGGCACGAAATTTTTTTAAAAGGCTCTGATAACTGCTCTGGTCCATTACTGTGATGGAAATGGAAAAGATGCTCTCACTCCACCAAAAGCTTTGTCATTCGTGTGCATAAGGTTTATCCATCTGAACAAACTTATCATATTAATTTTTTTTCTCCCCTCTTCCACGTTCACATAGAGGGAGTCATTTATGGCCACTCTCATTTAACAGTTTCAGCTGTTTAAATCCATTGCAGGGGAACTTAATATTTCCACTCAATCATCTACAACGGCTTTTATTTCACAGCTTTATTTAATAATTACTGCCTAGCACCACATGAACCACGTCAATCATTCCCCCGTTCAAATGCTCCGACAATCTTTCTTTCCTCACAGGAGTTTGACGAATCAAAGCTTTTAAGCTAAAGGAGGGAAGAATAGATGAAAATACATTTAGTGGCTTTAAAAGTTAAAAGAGCAATGAATGTTAGTCAGGTATAACTTCTTGAGGGAAAATGAAGTGTCTTAGAAACTGCAAAGACTGTTATTTGCGGCACTTGATGTCTTAATACTGGAGTTAATGCTCTGAATACATGGTCATAATTTAAGCTATACAATTAGATCAAAACATTCATGTGAGTCACAGTGGAGCTACTCATCACTCTCTTGATCACATTAACACCAAAGACCTGCAGTGAAAGTGGAATTGTACAGATTTCTTTATGAAAGGCTGGCTTCAGTGGAGCTACAAACCTTAAAATGCCGAGCTTTACCTCCCACAGACATATTTCACTTCAGGCGAGTCATTATGCAACAGCAAGTGGACCTGCTTTGGGAGAAAGAGTGCGCTTATATATTTGCTTCTTGCACCCTAATCTGAAGCTATACCGAGTGAGACAAGGCAATTTAAAGACTCTTTTGACCTCTTCTAACAGTCTGTTGTCGCATCACAAATATTGTAATCTGTCACCAGGAGCTTCAATGATCACACTCAAACCTGCAAAAGGCAAAAAAAAAAGGAAAAAAAAAAGAAAGTTCCTGAAAGAAACCTTTTTGGCATATAGCTTGTTATGCTTCTTTTCCTTTCTTTTTTTTTAATCAACCATTATAGATAATTGATAGACTTTTTGTTTTAATAAAAAAAAAAGTATCAATCTAACAGAGCTATTTTTCTTTTGGGAGATTTATAAATAAATTTTCCTGACTGCATTGTCACAGCACATTGTCAACAACATACAAACAGATGCCATAACATACAGTATGTAGATAAATAAAAAACATACTGCCAAAAACCTGAAGCCTAACATTTCAATGAGTTTCTCCAATAAATTGATATCCAATGGAATTTGGAAACACGTGGTTATCCCTCCTTAGAATATTCACCTCTGTCTTTAAATAAATTGTTTTATAAAATTTTGATGAGAAACACATTTAATGGAAAAAATACCATTCAAAATGTCTTGATTTTTTGTTGTTTTTATTTGCAATATTATGGAAGAAAGTACATTTTAATTCTCTATTCGGACTATTTTCATTGGCACAATAAATAAAAATGTCAATACTTGTGGAGTTTTATTTGTGTGTTATTTTACTAAATCAGCATACAGATTATAATTGTATTAAAATTTAAAATGGGTATGATAGGAGCATCCACAAAAGATTGTTATTTTTAAAGGATAAGTAATAGCATATTTTCACAAATCTTTCTTTACCAAGTCTAATGGCTTTATAGATAACTCACACATTTGCCTGTGTTTAACACATTAACCATTTAACAATTACAATACACAAAACAAAAAAGTGAAAAAAAAAAAGATAGATTAACACCTGCTAATGTCAAATGTCTGAATGAATCAGGTAAAGTGATTTTATTTTGTCTTTTTAATTACCCAATTAATAACTGTTAATATTCTGTTCACTCTTATACACTATTTGGGGCTCTGATTTTACTTTTATTTGACAAGCCAGTGGTTTATTTTTAATGACATTGCTGACTTAATGGCAGACAATGGTAAAGCTCAATTAAGTTTATTTTGCTTTTTAACAACTTGAAGTCATTAAATACAGTATTTGATTAGATAAAGTTATGTGGTTATTATGCAACTAATGTTTTTCTGAACAGATTAATAAGAGACATTGACACCCTATTGTCTGCTAATGTTACTGGAAAATACACCAAGTGCATTTAATTAAGGTAAAAGAGATACATATAGGGCCGGATTTATCAAGATCCAATTTTGCGTGCAGTAATTTGCACTCGCAAACTGGAATTTTGCGCGAGGGGCTGAACCATGGTTTGCGGGTGATTTAACAAGAGTGATTGCGATTGGTGGCAGGTGCAAAACTGTTGGAGACGCCCTATTTAAATTATGGTTTTGCGCGTTTTGTGGTTTGCTGCAAAGTAGTTTGTAGTTTGTACAAACTAGTGCTTTAAGAAATTTAAATCTTAGGGGGAGGGGGGAGGTCTGGTTTCTCCGTTAGGGCGTCAGGGCGACATGGCATTTAGAACGTCAGACAGCACTTCTGAAAAACTAGATTGGGAGATCCAATGTTGCAAGGAGTTTTGTGATATCTGGTATTGCGTGGGTCCTCCTTGTGGCTGGCTCCAAATCCATTCGGAGTTCCCCCAACAGCTCCAAAGTGGCAATGCTGGATTAACGAAGTGTTTTGATGATCGTTTCCTCGTTCATTCCAAAAATATTCACACGGAGTGAAAAAATGCGTTCTCTGCGTCTCCTTGCTTCATTTCGATGTCTCCTTCTTGCGACAATAACCGCTGTCATGTGTGCGCAATTACGCATACAGACCATTTGCACCTTCTTTTGAAACGTGTTAAATATAGAGTCAGATACCGTTAGCAAAATTGCTTTCAGGTTTAATAAATCACTTTTCGAGTGCTAAATTAATATATTTACATGTTCTCCTCCCACAAGACGCACTTTGCCTGTAAACGCCCCATATTGCATATTCATTGCAGAAAAAGTACTAAATGGATAAGAGGCGCTATTTAGCAAGTTTTAAAGACCAAATCCTTTTAGCACGCTGTTGATAGATCAGTTTGTAAATTTTTTAGCGTGCGCAGTGAAATAGGTCACGTTTTTATACACGCAAACCTTTGATAGATCCGGTCCATAGTGTATCACTTGACAGGGCTGTACTATATGCCCTAGATAGAGATGCTTTAACTCCTTATTTATGAAATAAAGATTCTTAAAATATAACTCTCTGATCCTAAGAGTTGGTTAAACCTTTGAGTTTTTGCAGTTTCACTTATTCTTTACTGTGTTCAACTAGAAGGCCCAAACACAGAATAGGGAGTGGATGTTACCCCATAAATATTATGCCCCAAATCTAAATTGGAAAGTCACTAACCTGTAACAACTAATCTCTCAGGGTTAACAAGTTAATGTGGTTGTATATATAATGTTATAACAGCTGTAGAAGCTGCAAGAGCCAGCAGTCTGGACAGACCAAAAAAATAGGATAGAATATTCTACATTCTTGCTGATATTAGAAGAATTTAAAGGCAATGTTAACAAACTGAGGTGCACAGCATCTTTCCTTGAATGAGTTGAATAACAGTCTGCATGAGGATTGGGATAAAAAGCTTAGCCTTTTGAGGAAGCCTGCCATGGGTTGTTGTAACTCACTCAGGTGAATAGAGCAAGTAGTAAGCCACGGCCTATTGGTTCTGCCTTCTCATGCACTCATGCATTCTCAATCACACTGAGCCAGTGGTCTTAAAGAAAATCACATCAATGGTGTTATAACACCAGCAACAGCTAGCTTCGGAATATTTGGTGTGAAGGTAATTTGACAGCTTTATTTATAGCACAGCTGCATGCTGTTACAGTGCCTTTCTTTAATAAATATTTGTCAAATCCATCTGCATGTGAAGGTACTGTACTCTAATTTTTCGCACCTTTGTCTATCAATATGTTGCAAACATTTTATTGTTAAGTATTGTAGCTAAATAAGTTGGATTTTTACACCACTGTCATGAGCGGTGATCTGCTGTTTAGTGCAGTTTTAGAAAAAGATCCACATTGTGTCATTATGATTTTCTTCCTAAATCAAATAGTGTTAGATGTAGATAATCTCATTTTTCACAAGGATTAGCAGATCAAAAAAGGAAACAATGATTTTTATTAAACACATTGAGAAATCTAATATAAATTGAAATGAATTTTGCATTGGACAACTTGGTCAAATCCTGTCTCGAGCCTCTACCTCAACACAACCTCTATTATTCTCTTCTCTTTTACCTCTGAAATTCTTCCAACTGCAGTAAATCACTTTAAATAAAACTGAGGTAATCACTACCACACTGAAGAAACCCGGATCAGATCCTAACAACTACAATAACCTCTGGTGCATTTCTAATTTCCCTTTTATTTCTAAAATACTTGAGAAAACAGTTGCCTCTCAACTTTACTTACATATAACCCATAATATTTTTATGAACAATTCCAGATGGGTTTCCGCCCTAGCAGAATATTTGACATTGTTTTCCTTCCAGACCGGAGTGCGGCCTGTGACACAATTTATAATGCCATCCCTCTTAATATAGTATCTTTAATCGGCATTTCTCACACGCACCTCCAATGGTTCCATTCCTACCTCTCTGGCCGCACTCAGTTCATCCAAATTAAAAACCTTCAGCTTTGATCATCCACTGACAATTGGTGTGCCTCTGGGCTCTGTCCTGTGGCTGCTACTCTTTATTATCTACCTTCTGCGCCTTTTTTAACATCTTTCAGAAATATACATTTTCATGCAAATGACTAGTTTTATATATCTGTTAAGCCACTCCAACCTCTCTCCTCTTGCCTTCATAAATCCCTCTATAACCTTCACTTGGTCCAGAATTCAGCGGCTTGTTTAAGTACCAAAACCCCCTCATTTAATTTTTTTCACATTTAAGGTCATCCAAAATCTTGCTCCCCTAATTCCACTCAGATCTCCTTCAGATTACTACCTCCTCCCAAATCTTTGGATCTTTCTCTTCAATCCACGCTTACTAAGCCTCCTGCCTGCCTCAACACCATGTGGAGCAGAGCTCTTTCTCCCGTGCTCCGCCCTAAAAAGTGTAGAATCCACTTTTTCCTGATATTTACAAAACTGATACTTCATGTCTGTTTAAAGTTAGACTAAAACTCTACCAGATCAAGACTGTGTGCCTCTACTGCTCTCTGCCTGCCCTGCTTTTGATACTGGGGATTGTTCATTGTTTTATTTTACAGTGTCATTGGGTGATTTGAAAGGCACCTTAAAAAAATGTATTATTTTTTAAAATAATTATTATCTTTATTATTGTTACTAGATTCACTACAAATAATTTAAATATATAAAGCTTTTATTTCTTGTAATTTTGATGATTTGGCTAACATTAATAATAACTCAAAGTCTCAACAAAAAAAATCCCATTAGACAAATCAAAAAATTCGATTTTAAGCAAGTCAAGCTTCTGAAAAATTTGTCCATTTCTATATACTCAATAATTGGTTTGGACTTACATTGATTACTGCCTCAATTCACTGTGGCATAGAGGCGATTAGCCTGTGGCACTGCACATGTGTAATGGATGCCCAGATTGCTTTGATGGCTGCTTTTAGCTCATCTGCCTTGTTGGATGCGGTGTCTCTCATTTTCCCCCTAACAACAGCCCATAGATTTCCTATGGAGTTCAGATCAGGGGTTTGATGGCCAATTAAGAACAGAAAACCATGATCATCCAGACAGCTTTGGTACCTTTGGCAGTGTTTGCAGGAAATCCTTCTGGAAAATAAAGTCAGCATCTTGTCTGCAGAGGGAAACACAGAGTCCTCTAGAATTTCCACAGTCAATGGGTAGAATTTTTGAAAATATAGCGGAACAACATAAGTCAATGACAACTAAGCCAAGATTATCACTAATTTCAGAAACTTCTGACTTTAAGAAACATGGATTATGTGCTGTGCTTCACGGTAGCCCAACAAAGTTTCAGGTTTGATTCCTGGTCCCACCATGATGGAATAAATGTGAGAAGATAGATGGATGGATACATTTCATTAACTTCATTTTACATAACTTTGCAGTGTGAGCTATTTAGAATAACTGACAGGATGTCTATAGAGCAACATCTTCGATCTGCCCGTACTACAATACACTGCTATGTATCAAAACATTTGCAATTTTACCAGCTTTAATAAGAGCATTATTTCATTCAAATCTGATTATTAATAAGGATGCTAATATTGTTTTTGGGAGATATGCATGCTCATTCATTAGAACAGCATGGTTTTTTGACATTGCAATAATGTCTGCATGCACACATAACTAGCAATAGAGGCTAATGAGGGATGTCATATTATCGAAGATTATATGCCAGCCAGTGTGTTTTGTGGAGTAGCAATTCCCCATCATAGTTTTAGCTGAAAAAAAAAAAAAAAAAACGATGCTCGTGGCACACTGTAGAGAACTGTTCGTCAGACTCCAACATTATTTTCACCGATAATACCTGCCCAATTGTTCATGTAGATGCCCTATAAATGGCAATGTAACAATGCATTTTTTTTTTTTTTTTTTTTGGTTTATTCAGTCCAGAAAGCAAATAAAACAAAAGGTACATGACTGAGTGTGGCACAGCCAAAAGAAAAGAAAACCAAATTTTGTAGCACTTCCTTTCAGGACTTTCTTCCACCTCCCTGTTTCTGCCTTCTCTGTCTCGTTTCCCTCCAGTTCACTTCACGTGTGAGGGGCTCTCACTCCCTATTTGGCAGTGTTGTAAATTGTTTCTGTCAGCCTAGATAAACGGACCCCTAGGTTTGTCCATCTCCCATCTTCACATACACCCACACACACAGCTTTAAAGAACACACATACAAGCTGAAAAATCCACACTGTGGCCCTAACCCTGCCACACACAGACCCATGTTGAGTCTGTGTTGCAATCAAGCAGTGAGGGGTTATTCTTTCCCCCCTGTTTTTTAGGGTTTGTTTACTTGTTTCCCACATATTTAATATTCCACCTATCTGCACAGAATCAGAAGGGGCTCCCTGAGGGAGACAATGAGGAGGGGGGTTATTTATTCATGCTCTGCCAGCAATGTGCAGCTGAACTGTTATGAAACACCTTTAAATGGCCTGCCATTGACCTCTAAAAATGTGAGAGGTGTGTGATAATTGTCATGAAATTCCCCTCCAGCCTGATCGGAAATGTCTGCTGCAAATTGGGTAAGATCAAAAAAGAAAAAGGCATAACGTATCTTGTGGCAAATGAGTCAGACACTGTGGCAGGAAAAGAGATTAAAACAGAAAGCACAAGGGATGGTGAATTTCCCAAAAGAAAGTATCCTTCAGTTCCATATTTTTCAACCAAAATTGATTTTCTTTGAGCTGGGATATCATCTTGCTTCATGGTTTGTTGCAATAAAGCATTGTGCAAACTGATTCCCTCCTCCACTGATACAGTGCCATGGCAGGGATAATTTCTTTTTTATTATTATTATTTCTTTAGGGACTTTATTATGTCATTTCTGCAGAGATGTAATTTAGTGAGACAGTTATGCTCCCCGTTGATTTGATATAATGAGATGAGGCGACATTTCTCTTGTTTGTTCAAGCCTTTCAAGTCAATCCCAGATGCCTTTGAAAAGGAATTGAAAGTTAAACAATAAAAGCACTGATGTAAATTAAATCTAATGTACAGAAAGTGTAACACAATTTAGATACTGTCCCATCACTGAGGATATGCAAAGTCTGCTTGTTGAATAAAGCTGTTGCTTGCTCCATTCATCTTGAAAGCCGTTTCCCCCAAAACGGCTTTTCATATGTCCCTTCACTGTTTTGAATTGCCTGAGAAATAATTCTTTTTGCAGTTTTGATTTCTATGCTAATGAGGATAGTTATTAATGAGTACTAGTGTGCCTTACAAAGCTAGGCTAATGATAATAATAATAATATGAGCCCAGTTACAAACCGTGTTCAATAATCATGAAAGCATAAAAGATATTTAAATACAAAATTGTTCAACAAACAGGATACAATGGGAATTCTGTATTGTTAAATACAGTACTTCATAAAGTTGTATTTTTACATTTTATTTATTTCTTTTTGTCTATCCACTGTCTATGTCCATGCATGTTTGTGAACCCAAATGTTTTTGGGACAGATCTAGTGTATCACAAAAAACAGTAACACAAGAGACAACTATTGTGCATACACATGCTTCATCAGAGCATTTTTAGATAAACCAGGTAGCCTGATTTCTGCCAAAAGTAACCAAAGAGATTGCATACAGTACATGCATGGAGACTACAATCCAGGAAAAAAGACACTAGACCAGCAATGGAACTGGCATTGCAGGAATATAGAATGATTTATTTCAATTGCTTCTCTGGGCTTTCTGCTGCTGTTAACCTTCATTGAAGTTTCAACACAAAGTTTGACTCTGTGGATGTCTTGGGACATTTAGGACAGCAAAAAGGTAAGTTTTTTAATGAGTCAAACTGAAAGCCCTCAGGCTTGATAACATCATAGATATATATTAAGTTTTAAAGAACCAGAAAAGGCATATCATATCATAAAATCAAGGCATATGTTCTTCTAAAGTGCACAAAGTAGCAAAATCTTCTCAACTAAATGGGAGTAAATGGACTGTACCAGAGCAGTGTGCTCTTTGTTAATAAAACAATTAAGCAAACGTTGAACTGATGCGGCTGCAACCAGCCCTTTAAAATCTTTGAATGCTGAAGTGACCCAATATAAACTTGTGTCTAACACCCCTGTTTTAATGTGCAACATGTCAGACAGGGTGTCACAGAAATTATCTAATACAGTTGTAATTCCTTTTAATCTATTAATTGTTTCTCTATTAATCTTGGAAAACAACATTCATCACCACATGTCCTCTTATCACACAAATGAAAGTGGGGCACAATGGTGCCGGGAACATTTGGACCATCAGTGGCCATTTTACCCTTACCTGGACTTTTCTCACGTAAATTTACCTCACCACCTGCTGTCTGAAGAGGACGTCAGGACATGAGTATAACAAATTGACCCACTTTGCTCTGAACTTGGACTTGTATATTAAATACAATGTATGTGGCTTCTGTCTGCATTTTTATTTAATTTTTTTGCATTTGTTTTCAGTTCTCTCAGTGGTTAGAATTATTCACAATGCAATAATAATGGTTTAGCACCTCATTTAAATACACATTGACATGCAAGTGGTCCTTTGCATTCACCATTTATGGTTAGACGTGTAGAAGGCAACATGAGGCACAGCCGTGTATTCAAACTTTGAGGTGCAGGTATGAAAAAAAGATGTCTCACTGGTGTGGTGCTTATACTTCTATAATCTGGCCATTTTGATTGTTCTTAGGTTCTTATGTTTTGTTTGTTTTTACTTTTTGAACAATAATCAAAAAAGTCATAATCAGATATAAGGACTAGCCAGGAAGTGAAAATACTGTTAAGCACCTGGAGTCCAGAGACAGCCAGGCAAAACACATGTTAAAGCACTAATAAAGACTACAAGATAATCAAGTCTCTTTGTCGTAAATGTCCATAAAAAAGTGGTAAACACATTTAACGATGCAGTTAACCTGGTAATGAATATTTTTCTGGCCCATAAGAACCATGGTATGCCTAATGAATATCTGTGCTTTTGTTACATATTCATCTAACAATATACCTGTGATCATACTGTCCTCATAGAGACTAATAGAGCATCAGCCAAGGCTCCTACATATCTGAGTTGGCTGAGGTGGTTCAAGCATCTGACCGGCATGCCTGCTGGGTGCCTCCTTTTGGAGATTTTACAACATGTCTGATATGGAGGACACCCCAGAGCAGACTCTGAGTTTGCTGGAGGGAATTTATTTTCTTTCAGCTTGGGAACAAATTGGAATGTCCAAGAATGAACTGGACAGTGTTGCTAGGGAAAGGGATATAGGAATGTACCTCCTGAACGTATCACCTCTGCAACAGGGATCTTGCTTAAGGATCATATGATCAGACAAAGAGAGATCTATAAATGCTTATGATCTCTGTTCACTCTCAGAATCAGGACATTTGAGTTATCCAGACTTAATCTCTCCAATTGGCTCATCATTTCAAAATGATTTTTTTATCCACTTGTTATTCAAGAGGACTTTACGGAAGAACTGCAGCTTTCAGCATACAGTATTAATTGATGCTGAATTTAGAAAACATTTGCTGCAAGGAAAAAAAGGTTTAGCCATAAAATAATGATAGCTGTAGGCCACAAGTACTCTTAATCATCAAGTCCCTTGTCAGCTCTGGTTATAGGAAGTAAATCCTTCATTAAGCCTGAGTTTCTCGCAGAGGTAGCATATTAACACTTGTTTACTACAAGCCTCAAAGCTCTAGGTAGCAGAGGTCTTTCTCAGATAGAAAGAGCTGGTAGATCACTCTTTATGAAGAGGTTTATGTAAAAGGATAAGAAATGCATTGCTTGATACATGAAAACTTTATCTGTCTAGCTCTGATTTATTTTTTCTACATCTCTGGCATGATGATCTGATGATATGCACTCACATGCAGAGTCACATGGGTGTACACGACACTGGGAGTGAAGCAGGATGAATGAGCAGCTCCTGTCACTAAGTATATTTTCACAGATGGACAAGAGCTTTACAGCAGCCTCCTGAAAGCACATCACTATACTGCTCTGCCTGCAGATACACTCTAGTCTTTTTCATGTTGCTGTTAGATTTTGTCTTGAGGGCGTACAACTCACCATTTTCCATCTATTTCTGTCTTTGCTGCAGTTTTTGGCTGTGCCGTCCTCCACCCCCTCAGACATACGCCATATTAAAGCTTATAGGAGGTACAAACTGGAGGAGGTGTGAATATTGCATCCCACAGTGAGAGATCATTGAACCGTGCACTACTGAGGTTTGTAACACCTCTCTCTGACGTCCTTTTATTATGTGACTGTTTCTATTAGAGGAGCTCAAATATCTTTGTCTTTTTTTCAGATATCTTATAAGGAACACTTTCTCTTCTGTTTCCTCTGAGCCCTTAAAGCGGTATCTTAATGTTATTATTGTTTAACACATTCACCATTCAAAAGAGAATGAATCTTTCTGTCTTTCTTTTATCTGCTCTGTTGATTGTCCTCCTAAAATATCTGCTACACTTTATGAGTGTTGCTTCATCTTGATGTATTTGGTGTAATCTACTTTGTGAGTCCAATTTAAAAGTAAAGCAAATAGCTGCTGGAAAAATATAAAATCACCAAGTGCCTGCTGAATAGTCTGATATAGGCTACTGTGAATTAAATTTATGGAAGGCTCTAAAATTGAAATTAGTCTAGCAGTTTCTCTGGAATGAGGTTTTTAAGAACTGTTTATTCCCAGTTTAACTCTTCTCTGTATGTGTAATAATATTCTAAATATTTTCCAGCATTATTTCCAAATCTGTCCCAGCTTATCATATCGCTGGAGATGTACAGTTGATTTTTGACTAATAAAATTATACAATATTTGATTTACTTTAGCAGCTTCGATACTTGTCAGCTCAAAACACGTAAAAACAGAAGTACTTATAAAAGCCCATCTATAGAAGATTAAAATGCAGAACTTTATTATCCTATTAAACAACAACACAATCAGCTTAAACTACCAATGCAATAACAATCCCTTCATTACTTCTCTTCTTGATTTCTTCTAAGTGTTTCAAAAGAAAATGCTGTTTGAAGTTTTTTAAATTTTATTTTTTCTTCTTGATTATCATTAGGTTTTTTTAATGACAAAAGCTGCATCCTGAGTAAATCCCAATTTAAGTTTAAATAACAACCTCTCTCTTTTGCCTAAGGGCCTATACTTTCATCTATTGTTTTTCATCAGCAACCAATATTGGTAAACCCCTTGTCACACCTTGACTATTTAGACCAGCGTATGCCTGATGTACGAAAAAACTGGCAAAAAATCTCTTGCATACGTTGGGTAAGTTATGGGTACGTTTTGTATAAATTATGAGCACGCTGAAGCACGCAGTAATATGTTGACATACGGCAGGTACGTCGAGACTTATGCCAGTGTATGCTCATACATGGGGCATAAGTTACAGGTAATTAAACTGATCGTGGACAGACGTTAAATCAAAGTTACTCATAAGTCGTGGTGTCTAGCTTATCCAAAACGTATGAGTAACTTGTGCATAACTTATACGTAACTTATCAATAACTTATCTCCAACGCATATCAACATATATGACGTGTTCCAGATGACTGCTGAAGGTGTTTCTAACCTACAGCTACTGTATAATGCCATATTTGCAGCGTTTTGGTATAAAAGAGGGTTAACAGGAGGAAACCGTCAGCACTACTCCAGACTTCATCTCCATCATAGGGTTAGCGAGAATGTGAGTGTGATGGATCCTCCCTGTGTTCACGTCCACAACCAACAAACTTCCTAACAGACATGATACTGAATCTGTTGCGACTGCAAACCCTCTTTCTTTGTTTTTCTTTTTTAAAAAGAACCTAGCTGTTGGTAAATAACAGCTAGGTTAATACCACGATCAAAGGAATATTTTTATACAGGCCGGGCCCCTCCAGACACTGGCGTATGACATTTCATGCACACTACGTTGACATGCATTTGGCATAAGTTCGGCTGTCATTAGACATACGCTCTGGACTCATTATGAATGCTCTACAAAAACGGACAAATTTTTAAAAGTACATAGAAAGTTCAGCATATGCCAGAGTTTTAGGAGATTCTGGGATGTCAGGCATACACTAGCTAAATCACCAAGGTGTGACAGGGGCTTAAGGGATAAAAGGTTTCATGTGTTCTAACATTTTGAAAAACAATCATTTTGTGAAACATCAGATTACAAATTATTTATTTCACATATTTTAAGTAATTTTAATACTCAAGATACCTCCGGTTTATGTGGTGTTTTTTGAGAATTTACAAAGTTATACCACTTCAGGAAACAGTAAAGTACTTTTGTCACATCAACATTGTATTTTTTTAGCACTATGATTACCATCTTTTCTAACATTTTAATGCTGTTTAGGGTGAAAATTTACTCTAATCATGAGCAGAATTTAAAAAAGAGAAAAAAATTGGACTTACAGCCACATCTACTATTGTGTGCTAAATGGAAGGAATCCTCCTGAGTTACAGAGGGTGCCCACACCTAGCATGACAGTAAGTAATTATTGTGTCATCGCTGTGAGATTTGAATAGAAAATGCTTAAATTCCACCATAGTATTACATACATATGTTCAGAATGTATGATGTTTTCAGGCTGTGACCCTTATTACATTTCTTTGTACTATACCTGGGTAATGATGAAGCCACGCTGTTGTAATAATGTCAGATAGAAGAAAAAAGGAATCATATATAGGAAAGATGTATTCTTCAGCGTTAAGGAAACAAATAGCCAAACCTAAAATAGGACAAAGAACAAATACTATTGTAAGAAATGCTAAACAGAGGTGATACTGACATGCAAAGCTAGACTTGATTGGGGTATGATGAAAAGCGAGTTCAAATGCTGCTCAGTTTAAAATGGCACAATAGTGGAGGTTTTCCTGGGGTGTGAATGGAGTCTGAGATATCGACTGGTGACTAGGAGAGTGGAAGAGACCTCAGGGGCCTACTTCTAATCCACGTTGACCTACTCTTATCACGCACAGCCAAGGTCAAGAGTCTAATGAGGATAGGACGCCATTAGAGCAATTAGTTGGAACTACCTTGTTTCTGGGGCATGCAGAGCCACAGGAGAACAGAAGAATAGTGCGGTGGGGGACTACAGTAAGAGACTGAGTGATGTTCTGCTCAACAGACAAACATAGACTGTGTCACAGTGCTGCAACAGTGACACTTGGTGGCAAAGATATTCCCTGAAAGAAGAGTTGCTGCAGGCAATTCCACAGAAAAACACACATTCAAGCAGAGCATCAGATGGCATTCGTGCTTTTCAGTCAAAAAGAGGTTGATCAAATAGTTGAGAAAGAATCTATTTAAAATGCGGTATTTATGATACACTTTCCATACTTAAATGGAAAACTGCTTCTTAGCTTATCAAATAATGATTAACTTAACCCTTTAAGAAAATATGTGGTTCTTGGAAATACTCTCTTTGGGATTATACTGGGAATATGCCATCAAAAATTAATTAATATTCTGAAGCAGACATGAGCGAACAGAAATGGTTAATATAAAATAAATATGATTCAATGCCAAAGAAAAATATTCACCCATCAACTTATTTAAAATTTCTAAAGTTAGATTTTGTTAAGAATTCTTTATGACCGAGAGACCAACATAAAACTTCACATACTTTTGTCTGAAGTTGAAAACTTTTAAAAGATCACTTTATCTTCCAATTCAAGTCCTTCAGCAAAAATTATTTGGATTTGATCTTAACCCAAAAATTATCTCAGTCTCCCTCTGTGCAATGCCTCTCCAGCCTTTGACCATTTGGAAGAGAAGGCTTCTTAAATGTGCACTCAAAGCCATCCGGTGGCATAAGAATATATTTGCTGGCTCAAAATCTCTTGAAGATAGTAATTTTTACCAGGGGGTTGATCCGTGATGGGACACCCTAATTCCAGGGACCCTGTGGGAAAAGTCTGATCTTCTAGGCTCTTCAAAAGTTACTTTGATAGAAAACTGGATTACTGACACTTAATGCATGAAATGCTCTTGAGGTGACCGAGGATTCACAGAAGCAGCCCTGCAATTCAAGGAGGAATAATAATGTGAGCTGAGAGAAAACCTTTTTTTCTCTTCAAGACAAGTTCATTTTATTTATTTGTATAGCACATTTTGTGCCATTTACTGCTAGGTGGTGAGATTCAATATGTGACTCAATGAAATGATAAAAATATTATTTATCATGATTTTTAGTTATTCGTCCAATTGCAGATCAAACCAAAATCAATGGAAATAGGGTGTACTACAACCTTTAATAGAACTACACACAATTTGATTAGGGTATACATTTAGTTTGAAAACTTCATTAACCTACTTGATTTACTTGAATACTTGCCCTCAAAGAAAACCAGCCTGATATCTCAGTGGTGGGTAAGGTAACCAAAAATTGTGCTCAAGTAAGGACCCAGGGTACTTCTGCAATATATTTCCTAAGTAGAAGAATTGCAAAGTAGTCACCAGAAAAATCACTTACCTAAGAAAATAGTAAAAGAGTATTTGCAAAATTACTTAATACTTAATTTGTAAAATGTAATATTATTTAATTGCCAAAAATGATGTAGTCATACAAATAGAAAGTGTATGTTCCGTATTCTCAGAATGATAGAATTTAATAAAGAATAACTCACAAGATAATATAGAGAAATATAAATAATTATGTTTCTAATATTAATGACAGATTGACTGATATTGCAAACATTCTTGGTGACATCAACGAAAATTTTACACATTTTCAAACTTTAATAACACGTTAATTTTATTTATGATAATAAGGAATTTGTGCTTGTTAGTTATGATACTATATTCCCATAAGTTACATCCCTGTTTGCTTTGTTATTACCATCTAAATCTAAGATTAGCAAACATTAGTTTAAAAATGATGATTAACTGCACTGATAACTGTGGCAAGATTTAATTCACCTTCCTGCACTAGTTGTTGCCAGAGGCTCTAATTTCTGACAGAACTGAATGTGTTTGTTGTTGTTGTGATGAAGAATCACTTCAGAGGACACGCAGCTCTGAGCAAGTTTGATGATAACCCCCCTCTCTCCATAAGGGATGAACCGGTCTCATTCAGGGTAGTGGTGGAGAAAACGATGTTTGCTGTCCGTTATTACAGAAAAACTCCTCCGCCCTCTTGATAACAAAATGTCAACGCAATGGAGCACTTTCAGTCGGGAGCTCTTTCCACTGAGGCGTGCCAAGAAGCACTTCAGAGGTCTAACTCACTCCCTTCCAAAGCAGCACTGTGTCCCTCAAACGGATCTACTGCTAACCCTTTGTTCTTCCCTATCCATTTGTCTGTAGTCTGTCATTTACTTATATCTCAAGTGGGCAGGAGTGTCATTTCAGACTCTCACACAAAGAAAAGCATTTCTCTCTCCTCCCCTCACACAGAAACTCAGGCCACCATCTGCTGGACTCAGTAGTTGAGTTATAAAAGAAATTCAGAGGGAATGATAAATTCCTTATTTCATTTTTATTTTCATAAAAGGCACAGGGGGCGGGGGTGTAATTCATGTAAATTAATTGAAAATAATACTTCTCAATCCTCCTAAATCATATAAAGCCAAATTTATTTTTCATAACAATTGCCTCTTTTTAAAGACCATATTTTAAAACAATTTTAAATTTTCTCCGTTTTTAGTTTTTTAGTGTCATAACAGTTTCTAAGGAATATAGTAATAATGTTTTTGTTAACAGTTTTTCTCTGTGCTTGTTTTTTGTTAGCCAAGCAATGACTTTGAATCCAAGACAAAGACATCTGGCTCGAACATTTTGAGAGGAGGGCCAATTGACATGATAAAAATTAATTAAACAGATTAAAAGATCAGTGTGAACGCGGTGCACAGTGGTTAGATCTCGGTCTGACTTGCTCCCGTCTGTGTCTGATGTCTGGAGCACGTTAACAACTGAAACCTCGAGAGACCAGAAGGAGACTAGCCACCAAAGCAAGCCTCCAAAGCTGATAAAAAACAATCGAGGAGGCTGCACTGCATGGTGCATGATGGGAGACACTCTCTTGTAACAGGTGAAGGGACAGCTGATTTGATCTAAGTTTTCTAAATAAACATGCCATCTCCATCCTTCCAATTTATTTTTAAAACATGCAGAAATACAAGCATGAGCAAATACAAGAATTAATCAGTTACATATATTTGGTATTAGGCTTAACAAGCTTCTTAGATAGAGGATATCTGTTGTGATGTAGGTACCACTAACAGATGCGATGTATGGAATTGATTTTGTCCATAATATGAAGTTGTTTAGGTATCCATCCATCCATCCTTCCATTATCTTACACACTTGTCCCAGTTGGGGTCACAAGGGGTGCTGGTGCCTATCTCCAGCAGTTAATGGGCGAGAGGCAGGGTACACCCTGGACAGGTCACCAGTCCATCGCAGGGCAACACAGAGACAAACAGGATAAACAACCATTCACAAACACCTAAGGACAATTTAGAGAAGCCAATTAACCTAACATTCATGTTTTTGGACTGTGGGAGGAAGCCGGAGTACCTGGAGAGAACCCACGCATGCTCAGGGAGAACACGAAACTCCATGCAGAAAGACCACAGGGCCGGGATTCGAACCCAGAACCTTCTTGCTGCAAGGCACCAGTGCCTGTTCCACTGAGCAGCCTGTTGTTTGGGTAATTTTTTATTAAATTCAAGAATATAAACAATATGAAAGGGGAAAATAATTTTGAAAGTAAAATATATTAAACAGAAAAAAATTTCACACTGATAGCAAAAATTGATTTTATTTGAGACTAAAGAAAAAGTTTTGGGAGACAGTATTTTGTCATAGAATAAATAAAAGATAAATTGACATTAGAAAAATGAATTCGGAGGGAAAATAGCTCTCTCAAAATCTCTTTGTACATATATTATTACTTCAGCTACCATGGCTGTGCTGCAGAAATGACTGAATTTTATATATTTTATTCAAGATGCATTATGGTGAAATAATACAATTATAAGTTGTCTATACCATGAAAAAAGAGTGATTGAGGGGGTTACAGTTTTAGAGGGGGGGCTTTTATTTCAGGGGGGATGCCATCCCCCTCAACTTGAAAACGAAGTTGGAATTAGCCATGCTCTAGTCTTTGTCGATTCATTTTATTTGTGCTTTTTATGCAAAGCTACTTGTGGACCTTCAAAGTTATTGGCTCGACTAGCTTCTTTATTTTCTAACAGATCCACAGATTAGTCATTCTGCCCCCTAGTGCCCACTGGGATGCATGCGGTACATTTACAGATGGCTCACTGAGCCGGCAGCAGTGATTCACTTTCCCTTATCTCCCTGTCCATGTTATCCTTCTTTACTGTTTGTGACTTTTGTTGCCAAAGATGCTTTTCAGTAAATCTGACTCCGAATAAGAATCAATTTAACTTTAGCTCCTTTGTTTATCCAACCCATATGGCAGACATTTGGAAGACTTTTCCCAGTTAATAGTTTCTTTACTTTGATGAAATGCAGGCATGATGATTGTACCAATTCTCTCTTTGATTAATCAAATATCAATGCTAACAATGTTTGTCAAATTACAACAGGAATGTGTTGGTAATAATAACAAGGTGAAATCCTCCTTTAATTACCCAACGGTTCTTCAGTGTTGTTGGTCGTCTCATTGTGCATCTAATGACAATGTTTGTTTTAAACATCATGTTGTAGCACTAATGTTTTACAACCGAATGAAGTTAAGAACTGGGATGCTCACAGCTTACCAAAACACTGCAGTGATATTGTTTTAATTGTAGATTGTTTTAACAGTTTTCATAACTGTTTTTGTTATATTTTATTTACAAGTAGCCATAATTTCCTACAGTTATTCAAAGTTGTCTTCACTGGTGGTTTTCTGTAGATTTCCTTCAATAATTGTACAATGGATAGTTATTATTCAACCTTTTTTACACCTTTGCCAGTTTGTCCACTTATTCATAAATCATTAATGGACATTTCATCCATTTCAAACCAACATCAGACAGTCTATTTATTTTGTGGGAGTAAATTCAAATATCACATAGGATAAAATGACATGAAAAACCTTTGTAGATTGCAGAGAGACTTTCTGTTTTTTGTTGAAACATTGAAAGAAAGTCAATTTAATATGTATTGTTATGTCTTTGCATTTCACCCAAATTCCACTAAGTGTAGCTCCAACATTTAATGGAGATAGTACACCTTTGGATATTTTTTTATTCGGGACATGAAAAGTCAGATTTGGTATGAAACAAACCTAAAGCAAGTAGGATTTGATGTTCAGTTGGAAGGCAGAAGGTGGAACACAGTTAATTATATTTGTAAGATGAAAAGAAGTCTTGAAAATGTTAAAATGCAAGGGGCTACTACAGCAGTCATCAATGGGAGCTACTGGTTGCTCATCTATATGAAGGAAACAAACAGATATTCTGTTTTTTAGCAGAAATAAATTAAATCCAAGGCAATGTGGTAGCATGAGCTACAAACATTAAGTGATTATATCTGTGATAACATGTTTCAGACTTTTTCTCTTCAGTTTGTGTACTATATTCATTCACCCGCTTTGTAACCAGAAAAGGAGTCGGATGCAACTTCCCTCACAGCCAGCCTGATTGAGTTTGTTATTATTTCTCATCTGTCTGTGTTAAGCATGGGTTTTAGCATTGATTTTTCCACTGCTGCCTTAAAATACCTTTACTGAATTGGTGCAGAAAATAATATTGCCTGTTGTCTTAAGGTGTGCTGATCAGACAAAATGCTTCATTAAATGCCTCACATTGTTCTTCACAATGCCAACGTTAGAACTATTCTGCATTTCTCTGAGCTTTTTTTACACAGGCTGACATTTCTGCCTAGGTGGGGTGTCTCAGCAATTGTGGAAGTGAGCTTTAATTGTGGGATTGAGGGGTATTTAGCTTTGAAATATGGACGGAAAAGCTTGTACAGTTAAAACTTTACCCTAATATTGTACAAATATTGCAAAAACTAAAAGAATCTCACATTGAAAAGTGAAAGAAATACACCGTAACATAAAAATAGCATCTTATACACATAATTTATCATTTATATCTGCAAAAAAGGCAGATTTAGGAGTGAATTATACTTAAATGTCATCCTCTGAATATTTATATAGGATCATAGCATTCCAACTGGCTGTCCTGCAGAGATAGTGAAACATGCTGCAGCAATTAAAAACCAAAAGGCTAAGCAAACCTATAGGGCAGGTAGCTGAACTGCTCTTGACTAATCTAGTGAAAATAACTTTACATTACATAATTACATTCACCAGAGTACTATTTTAATAGTTTTCCTAAATCTTTTTTCTGTCTTTATAATGATTAACTTCAAGTTTCCATTTTATTTTAAAATTTTCCAAATTATTTTTTTACATATTTCATTTAATTGATCCTTCAGATTTGAAAATTCTCAATAATAAAAATTTATTATGAGTGCCACATTTCTACTTTTAAAATAAATTAATGAATTGTGTGTACCTGTATTTGATGTTGCAACAAATATTTAACTGATATTACTTAACTGATCATTTTCCTGCTTTTGCTGGTCTGATGTTTTCTATTTTCTAGATTTTATTTATTATTTTATTTATTGTTTTTTAGTCTTATTGAAGTTGCAATACACTGACGCATCTCAATAAATTAAAAGTGTAATATAAGAGAAGCAGAGGTTCATCAGCAGTATATCCAGACAGTATTCACAGTGCTGCACTGTTTCTAACATTTAGTTATGGTTAAACCTTATTCCACATGGCTTTTTCCTTAGAATTCTACAAACATTGGACACAAATTCCAGTTAATAGGGTTAATAATCATAACCACGTATTGTCCTAGAAATGAAAACCAAACAAAGTGATTATTCTTTTCTTTCTTGCAAAAAAAGTGAGAGAGAGGACAGACCAAGAGTGAAACCCCTTGAAAAGTCTGTGCTCAACTCAGCCCAAAACCTCTCTTTTCTGCTGCTTTTATTATTGGACTTTAAAGGAATTGCGGGAGTGGTCAAAAGTTACCAGGAAGGGTGTGATGTTATCAGGAGGGGTCAGAAGTTATCAGTCACCTACGGCTGCATAGCTGAATAATACCAGGCCCTAAGAGAAATATTTGCTCTCCTCATTTAGAACAATACTTTACATTCCCTGGCCAAATGCCTGTAACTTACAATAAAATGACAAGATATACATTTTTCTAACACCAGCCATATTTATTTGATGCTTGTAAATCCTAATGAGTAGTTATATATACGTCTGAGAATTTCATCTTTCTGCATGAGAACTCTTGCTCTTTGCGTTCATTTAATAGTATTTATTTTGGTACGTAGTTTAGTCCATTCACCTTTGCAGTTTATCCCAAGCTAATTCAAGCTTGATGGGAGATTTTTTAGCACAGCGAATATTAGATTTAAACAGAGATCTTCTGTTGGATTCAAGAGTAGTTCTGTATCCACTCTTTTGAGATCTTGACTTTGTGCTTTGAGTTGTTATCCCAGTCTGAGGTCAAAAGCGTTCTAGATATGGATCAGGTTTTCATCCTAGATATCTCTTTACATTGCTGCAGTCATCAATTTCCCTATCCTGACTAGTTTGCCAGGCCCTGCTACTTTAAAAACATCTCTGTAGCATGGTACTGCCTCCATTAAGCTTAACCGCAGGGATAGTATTGTCCTGCTTATGAATTGTTCCATGCTTCTTCCAAAAACGATATATGGCATTCACATCAAAGGGCTTAATTTTTGTCTCATCAAACCAGAGAATTTCGTGTCTCCAGATATCAGAATCCTTCAGGTATTTACTCTAGGGAACCCTAGACAAGCTGCCATATGGGTTTTATTAAGGGGTGGCATCTCTACTATGCAAGCCTTATTGGCGAATTGATGCAAAGATGGTATTCCTTCTAGAATGTATAAGATTCTGTCTTTACAGATGAAAGCTGGAACTCTGACAGTGATTGTAGGGTCCCTGACTAAAGTTTTTCTCCTCACTCAGTTTAGACAGCAGGTTAGAGTTCTACAGAATGATGGAGGCCACTGTGTTCATTTGGACCTCCAACACAGCAGAAACTAAGGGTTAAATGTTCTAAAGCAGGGGTCTTCAACATTTCACAGACCAGGGACCCCCAAACTGATTGAGAGTTGGAGCGGGGACCCCCTGATTATATATATTGTATGAACTTCTGTTCTATCAAACTGGTCCTATAGTCACTCTATTACAGATGGAGTCATGTAATGAAAGTAATTTCCCTGGGATAATTAAAGTATTTCTGATTCAGATTTCTTGTTGATAGGACAGGTGTTATGAATGAAACTGTGACCACCATGTGTGCATTGATGACTGAAAGACATCTTCTGCCTCCAGTTATCCGTTTACTACAGTGTGTTGAATTCATGTTAATGTATATTGAAAGACATTTAAATTAGTGGAAAAAATTGCAGGAGGGAATATTAAAAAAAAGTCTAATCAACCAAAACTTTCGCAACCCCCATGCAGTACCTCTGTGGACCCCCTAGGGGTTGCAAAGCCCCTGTTGAAGACCTCCGTTCTAAAGAATTTTAGCTCTTAACTGGCTTGGACTAATCAAATCAGACTGAAAGATTTTTGCTACTCCTCCTCCTCACCAAGAAATGCTGGGGATATAAACATGTAAATAGCTTCAGAGAGTTGCCTCATTTTTGCTAACATAATCCAATGTTGCAGCCAGGTTTCTCTAAGACAATGTAAATCAATTAGATATTTGAAGAGAGAAATTGTATATTCAATAAACCACAATTAATTGTTTTACATTTTTTCATAATGAGGCCCATGTTAATTATATCATTATACATTTTTTTATTTTGATATATAATATATAATTTTGATGTTGATACGTATAAACAAAATAAAAGCCTCTGTAAAGCTACCAAGAGTTCCAGATGCCAATTGAAACTTCTGAAAACTGTTTTGTGACGTTTATAAAACTCCTCCAACATTTTACATATTAAAAAAACAAAACAACATATAAATATCAATCAGTTATCATAAATGTTATTTCTTGGGAGGTTAACTGATAATGAGACTTAAGCTCAATCTAATCCTGAGTAATCTTCTGGATTCTAGCAGCTGTGACAGAAAACTGCCCCATCCCCGCTGCTCTGTTTATTTCAATCAATCAGTCAATCTATAATGCAATTTGAACTGAGAAAGTGGAGCCTAAGAATAGCATTCCAACCCTTATTATCAGTATTACCAAAGATTAATTAACTTCAAGGAGAAATCTTAAATTCTTTTTCACTTCAGTGAACAGCAACGTTCATACTGTATTCAGAGCACTATTCTCGCCATATCCCTTTTGAAATAGATATCTTTATGCTTTTTCACATTGGATCTTGGATTTTTCTTGTTTTTCTTTTTCTTCCTTCTTTACCCAATGTGCACATGTACAATATAATACCTACGGGCCCATGGTGTTGTTATGGTTAGTATACTTTTGTACTTTGTTTAAAAATAATTTAGACAAAAACAAAGCATTAAACACAAAAATAACTTGAAATTCATGAACTTATTAACAATATTTAAAAATTTATGATTTTAGATGGACAAAAGTATTAAGTTCTTTAAAAATTCTAGTATTTTAAGGGACTGCTATTTCTTTTCTTCTTAACATGATGGTTTCTTAAAAGCAAGATGAATTGTCATGAGATTTATGAATTCTCAAAACCGCAGAAAATAAATTTTGCCAGAAGCCAACACATGCATTAGCCTTTATACAGAAATGTTTCGGACCAATGAAGCGCGGTGACATCTGTAACATCAATGTGTCTAACAGATACGGAAGGCCGAATTAAAACCAAGTTGACTGGTGTGTTTTTAGCTGCTGCATTTTTAGCTCTCTATTTCTTTTTGAAAAACTGGCAAAAGGGTGTGGTCTTTGCCTTTGTGGATGAGAAAGATGTTCATGAAATCCTTCTGACCAGATATTGGTAAGAGTTTGATTTATCCATTAACTCTGCTATTTATGAAACAAAAGAGGAATGTGAAATGTCACAGCTGCTACTGCTGCTGTGAGTGGCATCAACATCGAGGCAAGACTTAAGCAATCAGCTCAAAGAGTTGTACTCCATGTCTCTCCCTTTTGTGAACTCTTTCCACAAGAGTCTTACCAGATTGATGCTGTGTAGAATTCAAATCAATCTACACTACAAAAACCTAATCTTTTTAGTTAACCCAATAATCCTGCTTTCAATATGTGTCAATGAACCATTAGACATAGTAATTCATTTTTGTATATATGGAGACTGTTTGGTAGGGATATTTATTGAAAATCCCGATGAGAACCTCTGCATACACAGAATCTCCGAGCTGGTCGCTCAAACTGGTATTTTTGAGGTCTGCCCTGCCACATCCACAGAGGCCGTCTTCCCCCTATATCCTCGTCATGTTTTGTTGCTGTTAGTGCCAGTGTGCCACTATCAATCACATCCGATAGAGCACCCATTTATTAATTTATCATAGCAAAAAATTGCTTTATTGGTCTACATGAGACCAATAAAGCATTTTTTTTTTAAATCCCGTTCCTGGGTGGGTACAGATGTTCCTGAGGGCAAACAGCGTTGCAAACAAATTGCTTCTAAGCATCTGTACAGCAGCGCAAGTTGATAAGGGAAAAAAACACAAAGCTGTGTTATCAACCTTATGTTCACTATTGCTACATCTGTTTTGCACACAAGACCATTAGAATAGTCTATTAGAATTAGACTATTAGAATAGACTATTCAGTGTGGGTAGAAGGAAACACTATTATTAGCTTAATGACATTAAAATATGCTGTAGTACAAAACTTTTACTTTATCCTATTTTTTTTTTTTTTTTTTTTTTAACTATGCCTTTTTCTGTTGATCTCATTCAGGGACAAAATAACTTTAAGTAACCCCTTTGTTTATTTTCCGATTGCATTTTACAAAGGCTCTTCTGAAAAACGTGTACAAGTTTGCCCTGTTACAAGAATTTTTAGCTCTGTGCAGCAGCTCAGATTTGAATCCTACTATTACAGAACCCTACCAAGTATTCTCCAGTCAATCAACTGAAAATAAAAAGAGTATACCAGAACAAGGGGATTAATCAAAAAAGCAGCCAAGGGGCCTGCAGGAACTCTGCAGAGATCAAAAGCTCAGATGTGACAGGATAACTAACAGTCAAATCTGGTCTGTTTGAAAAGTGTGCAGATGAAAACTGTTGTGTATCTCTCAAACAATTGTTTGAAGAAAACAATAAAAAGTCCAGTTTGAAAAATGTCATATAGCGGACTCAGCAAAAGAAGAAAAAGATGGTACTATAATTTAATCATACCAAAACTCTATGAAAAAGTGTATATATGGCAGAAATAATTGATATATTGATCCACATAAACATGCTTAGTTCCATGGAAACACATAGCAGTGACATGGGGGCTGGAGGGGTATTTTTCTTTAGAGTTGCTAAAAACAGGACAAAAAACAGGAAAACTCTGCTGGATGTAAATGAATCAAAGGGAATCTTTCAGCAGAACCTTTATCTAAAAAAAAAAAATGCATACACAATGACCATACTCAATGACCAAACCAAATGTTTTGCAATAATATTTCTTTCTCTTAACAATTATACATTATTTTGTGTTTTTATAGTATTTTCATTGAATAATTTAGCTTTTGGTATAGTAAGTCATAAAATGTATAAAGGCTATAAAATAATTTTGTGGCACTGTTTGACTTTGTTTAGAGTTCTTTTGTGACCAGCTGGTTGGAAAGCACAAGAATTAGCAGCAGATCAAGCTGGGTAATCCGGTGCTGGCCTACACAACCCTCAGTCCTGACTCTGCATACCTTGGCTGCAATTTAAGTTTGGTCCAAAAACATTCACTTTCCAAACTGTTAGTATTTTATATGACAGCTGCATAATTTGGGTATGACAAATTTCTCAAGCAGACATAAATTGCAAGCCTTCCTTTTCTCTGACGTTCTCCTTCTGTGAGGATCCCGGATAAAATTATTACCGGAGAAAAAAAAAACACACCAGCAGTTGCTCTGAAATTTAAATGGCATAAGTAAATGAAAGAGCAAACAAACCAGCACATGGCTGACAGCGCTCCAGTGGCAATCTCGGGCTCACAGTCCCGCTGTAATGATCTGCAAATAGCTGGCCGCTGAGATAAAATTCAATTGAAACTACAAGCTGCTACCATTAGCCACATGCCAAATAGGCTGTTATAATTTCAACCAGCAGATTGGCCTTGCACCTGGTAAGAACCAAACACTTGAACTTAACAGGACTCCAGGGTCAGATCATAATAGGACCACATGTTGGCCTGCATTTTACCGTGTACAACAGGCTCATGGCCAAGGGACTGAAAATTGTAAAGGAATGTAACAAACAGGCTGTAAATTAGTCTGGATTGAAGGTACGGGCTAGAAACTGATGGATCCATTCAAAACGTCTTTGTTAGGTAATGATATGGAAATCTCTGTTACTTAAACGGCATTGCTTTGAATGCTTTTTCTTATTTGTGCTCGGTTTTATCTGCCTTTAAATAAAGGCTTATTGTTATCATCCTGGAAGATCTCACAATAAACTTCTTTAAAGATTAAAGAAGAACGGTCAGACATTGTGTAAAAAAAAAGGGGGGCAGTTAGATTTAAGAAGGTTCTCTTTTTGTCCCATCTTACAAAACAATCCTGACCTGAAGTTCACCTATTTTATTTTCTTTTTACCTGTAGTTTTCAACAAGAGGTCTTTGTAAGCATTTGACATTCACTTAGTTGTCAAGGAGATGGCTTTATTGTTACACCTCACTCCTTTTACCATTTTAAAAGCGGTGTATAATCACACCCTTGGCCTCTGAATTACAATTACGTAGACAAAAAGTCAGATTTCTTTTGGGTCTTTCTCCTTCTCTGCATCCTTGTACCATGAAGACATTCACTCTAACATTTCTTCTTGAGAAAACACTCTGTTTATAAGCTACATTTGTTTGGGAAATTTTATTGCTTTCAGTGCTGTCGGACAAAATGAAGCAAGCTGAATGAAAGCTCAGTTATCTGCAGAGCTCGCTATAAGTAGGCTCTCTGTAAGTGTGAGAGGAAATGCATGAATCCATTTTCTTCTAAATTGCAGACAGTTTTCAATGTATTATGGCTGTGACTCTCACAACACTGCCTCTTTTATGGTCCTTTTAGCCGCTGACTGCATCTGAACCTCTCTGTCTAACTTATAAGTCTGAAAGCAATGAGAGGTGTCTGGAAACAGAAAAAAAGAGCTCCTAATGGATGAAGCTAACACCAGCTATCTCAGACAGTTTAGCAGGTTTGCTATGGGTGTGATGATTTGCTTTGTATTCATAATAACTTAGCTCATTGTAAAAACAACAGCTGCGTTTTAACAAACGCAGAGAGAGATGAAAGGTTGGAGATCTGCTTTGATCCACTAATATTTCCAAGAAAAAAAAACAATACAAAGACTGGTGTAAATTAGCATATTTTAGTTTTAACTTGTCAAACACAACTCATTCATTTTCTTATAATGGTGTGTAGTCTGGTTTTGGTTTGCAGAGGGTTGTAGTTTATCATAGCAGCAAAGTGCATATTGGACAGGTCACCAGTCCAACAAAAACAAAAGACCAACATAAAGCCTAAAGAGATAGACAAGGCATTTGACTTTAGTTGGTTCCAGGTTACTTAGGCCCTTTCCACATGGAGAAGAGATATTTGCTGAGTTTAAGTTTAGCGGCTGCACCCTCTGAAAGCCAGATTAGTCTGCCGATTACATAATAGCGTGGCGGCGTGGCCTGTTCTGATCAGAAGACTCCTCGTTATGAAGCCAACACATGAAGCCTTCTTTTTGCCTATTTTGAAGGACAGGTCCGGTGTATCCTACGTAGTCTTGGGTATCCCTGATTCATTGCAAGGCCAAGCAAGCCAGCTGCTCCAAGATTAGAGGAAAAATGTAAATGGCGCTAACAGTTGTGAATATTGTAAATGCAGTTTGATATAATAGAAGTGTGTCAATAGTTCTGTCTGTAATTTGTTAATGGTTTGGGTGAGATTCTTTGGCTGTTATGGTTCTCCCCTTATGGGACCTTCCTTCTGTTGCCCCCTTATGCTTGTTTCCTTTCCCCTTGGCTTCCTTCTAGTTAGTTCCACTCACACCTGCTCCTTATTCAGCCCATTAGCCCATCCTTTGTTCTGTTCCCTTTATACTGTATATACCACCTCTGCAGTCACTCAGTGCTGATTCCTTGTTGTTGTTTAGTCGCTTCCTCCTCGTGAGTTTTCCCTCATGTTTTCTAAACGTTTGGTTCTTGTATTTTTGGATTTTGCCTCAGTTCTATCAAAATTTACAAGATTCACCTCTGCCTCCTGATTTCTGCATTTGGGTCCTCAAAAACCTCCACCCAACCTTGACAGTGGCACCATGAAAGTGCCAACAAAGGATCTTCATTGATGCTGTTTACACTTTTATGGGTGGAACATTTCTGAGCCGTTTATGAAAGTATGCCATGTTCTTCTTCATGTGGACCAGGCCTTACTGCCTGATTTATGTCTCTCTTCACATAGTTATCCATTTATTCTGTTGAGTGCACTCACCCTGCTTCCGTGTCACCAGAGGATATCATTTCTTTTGCATTTTTTCTTTTCTTCCTCTTTATCCATCTTTTGAAGCGAGAAAAGCTGTGATTATTATATGTTGCCTTGTGACCAAATCTAAACACTGCCTCTGATTATTTTCAGCAAATGCTAATTGTATTGGCTGAGGTCTTGCAAACTGCATGTGTTTCAGTCCACATTAGCACTAAGCACACTATTAGAAAGCAATCTTTATTTGATAATACTGCATTACATGCTCCAAAATCTGAAGAAGATAGTGGAAACTAATACTTGTGTCCTATAGTGCATAGTGGGAAAAAAACTATGATTTTAAAGTCAAACCACCTTTTAAGCGTCTTTATTAAAACTAAAAGAGGAATTTCAAAACAAAATATCACATTCTTTTTTAATGCAACATTTTATCAAACAAAAAAATAAAATGAAAAATAAATGCATTAAGGATAAAAATAGTGATAATCGTGAAGCAGTCTGAATCTCACAATGAATAGAAGTGTGTGAAAATGATCTCCCAAACTGTTCAATGAAAGACATATGTATATTTTTCCGAATGGCTCTGTCATTATGTTGGTGACTCATCTTTTTCCCAGTGAGTGAGTCCTCCAGCAGAGAGCTCGCAAAATGACTTATGGAGGATGGAATGCCATCTTTAATCAGCAGCAGCCAGAATCGTTTCAGAAGAGGGAGAAGAAGGGGTTTAATGTATCACACTTAAAATGAAAAACGCCAATCTGCTAAATGGAAAGGGTAGGGTTAAGGATTGAACCAACAACCTTTCAGATCAAGGATGGGTGCTCACTGTTGATTTAGTGTTTACCTTATTTCCAGGCAAGAGAAGATCAAGAGGTCTTAAAAAGAGTCTGATTAATCTAAAAGCAGCAAACCGTAAAGGGCACAAACTGTCCCGTTTATAGCTTTTTCTCTTCAGTTATGTTTAGTCATGTTTCTAAAATGTGAAACTGTATAAAAATTAATATATTAGGATTAAGACAGCCAAGAACAAAGGCATAAGTTTCTCAAGAGTTACATCTATAAAAATTATTTTGGTGTTTTAATGTTTTTCAATTTAAAAATACACTTATTTTACCTTTACAAAAGGGTATACAGCATGTGGAACGGTGATTCCAAATATAATAATGATGTCAGCCCTTTGAATGTCAAATTATTAGAGAAATAATCCAGCTGCTTTCTCACCAGGGCAAATGTGAAGGAACCTATTCAAGAGTGTCTTTAAGAACATTATATCATTTAAAAATTACCTTTTTTATGCCATTTAAATTATTCAGCTCATGGATCACTCTGTCGGCTTGACTTCTTCAAAAATAACAATTCTATTTTCAAAACTCATTTGTCAGTTCTCTGGGGTTTTATTTATTCATAGAGGAAGAATGAAAGCGAGCTTTCACCAGAAGATTTTCTGACAAAATAATGAAAGGTCATACAGATCATTATTCAGAAAAAATGTGTGAAAAAGATTTCCAAAGATTAGATGTTCTATCACCACCTTATATTTTAAGTAGTCTGCACACAGTAGTTGATAGAGTGAAGGGTTAGAGGGAGAATAATTGTCTTACAGCTAAATTTTGAAGGAAAATAGAGATTTCCTGATACAGGTTTTCATGGGGCTTCTTTCTGTATCTGTACGTACAAATTGGTTTCATTTCAAAGATAAACCCAGACCTGAAAACTGCCTGCGGGAAACTGGAATGAAAAACACTTGTCGACTTTATGAGGATGATTTGAATATTGATTTATTCCTAAATACATACAATGCCACCTTAGAGGGTTCTATCTCAACAGATGAGATTTATGCTAAATATGCATTTTATTCCAGTCATTGTTACTGCTTTAAAGCTACAGTGTGTAATAATTACAGGGATATACAGTCAGAAATGTAATATATTATACATAACTATGTTATTTTATCATCATCTACGAGCTCAGCCTCTTAACCTTAATATTTGCGTTGCCTTAGAATTCCTTATTTATAATTACATAGGAGCGGGTCTCGCAGCCATGGAGGCAGACATCTTTGCGCTACGGCAGCGCAGAGCCAACAAACTAGTGATTGCGAGATCGCCAAAACGTCACAACGATGTAGAAAAAATAACGGGTATATTTATTATCTTAAGTCTACATGAAATCTATACCCTACACAGACTAATGAAATACTATCTGTAAAATTATCTATGTAAACAAACCTCATCACTTGAGAAGGTAGGTGATGCCGACGTCGTGGAAGACATTTTGTCCCATAACGCTCGCCGTACTGTTGGGGGGGAGAAGCGGTGGGGGGGAGATGTTCATGTTGCTGCAGTCTGCAGTCTGAACGCTAGATGTCGCTAAAAGTTACACACTGTAGCTTTAAAATGTTTATTTTATCATTTAAGAAAGCAATTAGTTAATTGGCAAATATTCAAAAATATGATGTAAAGGGCATTAATAATTTTGGGCTTAAACATTAAAACTGTTGGATTTTTACTGCTTTGCATTCCAACCCCCATTTGTTTGGTTTGGTTTAAAATGACCAAAATTTCTTCAAGGCAAAGGAGCAAACCACACCAATGTCCAACCTCTTTAATTATTTTTATTCATTTATTAAATCTAACTCCACCGGCTTATAATCACAAATGAACTGTATGTTGACCAGGAATACGATATCCTACCTTATGACCTTACAGGCGCCTCAATTCAACAGACGTTCAACAGACTGTCATCATAATGCAGTTCTAACTTTGTTGGATTGACCTGTAACTGAACTGGATAACTGATGAAAATAGATAAAAAGTCCACTGTTTCTGTTGGTTGGTAGCTGTCATTGGATGAAAGTTATTTTGCATTCTCCACTCATTTTTCTCATTAGCTCCACTAATGAGCAGTTTCCTTGAGGATATAGTGCCTCTGATTCATACTAAACAGCAAATCTTTCATTTTATGTTAGAGTGCAACTGGTTTGATTTCAAGTTTCAAATTTAACATCAGATTTAAAAGTGATGTTTTTTCTACTGCTTATCTTCAGTCAGATTTAAATGTGCAGGATGTAGATCTGATGGACTGGCAGTCCAACCAAAAGGTATCACCCTTACAATGTCAGCTCTCATGTATGTATAATGATTTGTCTCACCTTAAATACTTGATTACTGTTAAGTTTTTAAAAATGTTAGGTCTTACTGAACTTATGATTGTTTAACTGAAAACAAGGGAACAGAGGAAATAATTATTTGTTCGTTTTGGGTAAAGGAATGGAATTAACAAATTTTTAATTATCTCAACTCCTTGTCTAAATCTCAGTTATAACAACCTTTTCATTGTTATAACATTTTTGAATACTATTATATAATAAATTTTAACATCGTTAATAAACTACTTTATGGGAAAATATTTCAGTAGTTCTTTTTTCATTCAGAAGATCTGAGGAAGCCCTTTGTTAAAAGAGGTAAAGCCTTTAAAAATAATAAAGAAAGTTCAATAGGTTTCTACTAAAATAACTACAATAACAGTTACCTCTCTATCTATAGCAGCTAAAAGATTGGTTATGACTTCTTATTTTGTAAAGCTATTCACTGCATCAAACCTGAGTCACAAAGTTCACTGAATATTTTGTGACTCCAGCAGTTTGGGTATTTCTCTCTTCCACCTCCTCTTTCCTTAAATGATAAGTTTGTCTAACCTTGGATTTGTTTACAATTTACCAGACAGTTTTTGACCCTGTTTGCTCAGAACTGAAAGTTCCTAACCCACTGTAATAGGAGAGATTTAGAAAATGCCAGCAAAGTCATGACCCATATAACATGCCCTTGTTTTGGTTCTTGCATTTGTTCTTTATAGCAGGAGTCAAAATACCAGCGGAAACAGAAATGGCTGGCCGTATTTTCACCGAAGTTTTTCCTTTTTTTTTAGGAAACTAATTAAAATGATTATGCATGTCTCAGAGCCTATCAGAGGCTAACTGCTTGGTTGAATAAAAACAATTTTTAAATGTATATGTGTGACTATACTGAAATCAAATCCCACTTACATAACTTTGAAGGAAATTAATTCAATAAAAATGTAAAGGAGGAAGTGTTTCATTTTCTAGTATTTCTTCTACATAAAGTGACTTACAGAAAAAAGCTGCATCACAGGAGGTTTTAATTATAAGTAGCCACCTTGTTCTGTATCTGACTCGTGTGCAGCCTTCAAAGTGAAAGCACTAATCATCTCACTTTGATGTGTCAGACGTCCCTACTTAATCTTAATCAACATAAAAGCTGCCTGTCATTAATCGTCCTTTCTTCACTCAGTCAGATCAATGTTTCCTTTTTGCAGAGCAAAAATAGTAATTAATCCTAAGTCCAACGGAGCCTTCAGGCATGACTATTCGACAAAGACTCAGATCAATGCTTCAGCCTTTTCTTCGTTCCACAAAATGAGAAGCATTATTTTTCTTGTATAGTGCTTTACATTTAATCAGATGGAATCAATTATTCTTACAGCAGCCAAATAATTGATGCTTTCTCAAAACCCAACAATGCAAAATCTCAAGGATTAGTTTTCAAATTTCTGCCTTAGAGCTTTGTTGGATTGATGTTCTTATTTTGCTTAATAGGACTGTTTAAGAAATAAATGTCGTCTTTTCACTTAATTTCACATCCACTGACAAGCCACTATTGACATTTTGAAATAGTGATAAATAGCAAATTTTATTACTGATTAAACGTATTTTGGAGAAGGTAAACTCTGCACCTGGAGTTCAGTGGAGACGGACGTGGCAAAAGCAGCCTGGGCTCAAAAGATAGGGAGAGGACTGAAGGAGTGAAGGGGCAACTACCTATTTATCAGGAGTAAGGTGCATGAAATTGGCTCTTAACCCCACAGTTAGAGGGTTTAATTAGAAATCATGCTTTTGCAACAGGAAGGGGGAGGGGTTGGTGTGAATTGTCCAAACAGGGTGATGAATGACTTGTAGGACAGAAGGCTTTGGAGGAATGGGAGGAAATGGCTTGGTGAGAGTGAAATGTAGGCGAAAGCTCAGGTCGCCAGTGGAGGTGAGACAACATGTTAAAGCAAACAGGAGATTGCAGCAGAAGTGCAAACCCACACCTTAAGAGCTATGAGAGCTGTTATCAACATAGAGGTGAAGTAGAGTGGTAGACAGGTCTTGGATCATTAGAGCAGAGAAGACGATAGCAGACGGAGCACAGAAGGAGCACATATGTAGGATCAGAAATCATCAAACAATAACCTATTTTGTTATACGCTGAAATCATGCATGTAGATTTAGTACAGCTGGAAATAGAAGATAAGAAATCAGTTTAAATTATGATTGGAAAGACTAATATATGTGCTCCAAAAATATGCAATGCACCTAAAAATGTTGGTGCCAAGTCCTTTTTTTCTCAGCTTTTAAATGAGCTGCATCAGCGGTACGGACTGAACTGAATATATGTAAAAAAGAAAGTTAATGCTGCCTGTTGGTGCGTTTATTTAGATTTATTTGGTGATTTTTCTTTTATTTACTTCTTCAGCATTTAAGTCAGCCTTGATGTTTTCAAAGTTCTCTAACCTGTGAACTTGTGATGACAGCTTTCTGTCTGTTTGACATGTTTACAGATTTAATTGCTAGGGCTTAACTTTTCACATCTGCTTCAGTCTTATTTCTTAGGTTTCAGTGTTATCAACTTAAATTATTGTGTATTTGTTAAGTGAAAGAATATGATGCATGTTTTTTTTTAAGAATACTTGCAAATAAAGAACAGTTTTTAACCACTGGACGACTGCTGTCAGTCGTGGTAACAGGCAATGAGTTTCAAACATTATTGTGGGATGATTTTGACAGGTTCTTCTCTATTGAATTATTTCAGTTCAACCGAATTTAGGGTTTTTTGCACAAGAATGGCATACATAAGATAATGTCACACAATCTTAGGTTCAAGACAATTTGACCAGGCCAAGACAAAATCTTCTCGTATTTTTTTAAAGCAATCAAGCGTCAACCTGACACCATACTACAACCGCATGAATGTTTACAAATGTCTGTTCTTATAATTACCATATTTTCCGGACTATAGAGCGAATCTTACTATAAGCCATGTCCACAAAATAAAAAAAAAAATAAAAAAAATAGAAATGTACATAGATAAGCCGCATGATATCTACTGAACTGTCTCCCACCAAACCTGTAGGGGGAGCTCTACATATAATAGTGGAGTAGGGACGAAGAATGCTAACTCTCATTAGCTTGTTGGCTCGCTGCAGCAAGAGCTTGTACTAAAAGATAGGGCTTTGTCAGCTCTTTATTTCAGCTGTGCAGGAGTTGAGCCTATTCTCTTCATGGGTCCAGCAGCTTTAATGCGGCAAATAAATGGCTAAATTTGTTCTCCGTAGTGCCTGCTGCTAGCATGTTCTTGTGTTAGCCCCTTATTCTTTCATTTCTAACTTTCACTTCCCCCTCTGGCGGTTAGAACAAAATCAACAGTTTTGTTATCAAATTAACACACAACTTTCAAAATGGTTATTCTTCTTGCCAGTCAAAAGACTGTATTTTGTTTTCGTCTACAAATATCTCTGAGATCAACAAGATTTTGGGATCAAATCTGAGCCAGGGTTAATATTCTGTTTGTTGTTCTCTGTGTTCTTCTGTGTTTTTTTGCTTTCCCATAGATGCAATTTTGGCCCAGAGTAATTTTGAACATTCAGCCACTGCATGAAAGGTTCATCTGTGTTTGTTATGTTTCATTGCTTGTGGATAATAACTCTGAATTTAATTTTCTGGGACCCAAAACCATAACATTCTTTTTTAGTTGTAAAGAATTTTGTGTTCCCCTGTGTTCTTACATTTCTTTACATTGGGACGGAATGTGTTGTTTTGTTTTTCCTTTATTCTTAATGTTATCACAAGGGTTGCACTCAGTTTTTTTCCTGTACTTTTGCAGGGTTCCTTGGTTATCTGTTTGCTTTTTTTTTTGCCCTGCATCTACAGATCTCCTAGTCCTAGTAATACTTGCTTTTTCAAAGGATATTTTCCTCTTAAAGTTGATGCTTTTTCACTGTGTTTTTATGACTTGCAAATAGAGGCGCCAGGTGAAAAGAGGGTTTTCAGCTGGATTGGTGGTAGAGAGAGGATTCTCTCGTTACACATCTTGTCTTGGTTTATAATCTTCTCCTTTAATAAATACTTTTGAATCCCCTCTAAAGTGTAAAGCATAAGTATTATTGGTTCTTAAAATAACTTCCAAAGCATCCCAACCTTTTATTTCTTTTTATCACTCTAAAAATTATACTCTTAAATCAGTTTAAAGACCAGTTTTATGCATGATTGTAGATTTCAGAAGAAACAAGTTAATTTCTGCTCACATCATGGGAGAAGAAGTTGAGGTGGTTTAGGGTATAAATGCTACGGTGTTCACCTGGGTAAACTACACTGTAGACACAACTTTGAAGCCATCTACAAGAAGGGACAGAGCAGACTGTACTTCCTTAGGAAAAATGGTCCTTTGACGTTGGCAACAAGATGCTACTGTACATATCTTCTGTAAGTCTGTTATGAAGAGTTTGATTTCTTTCTCCATCATCTCCTGGGTTAACAGCATTAGAGAAAATTACTTAAAAAGCTGAATAAGCTAATAAAGAAGGTCAGCTCTGTGCTAGGAAGTCCTCTAAAACCTTTGGATACTATTTCACAAAGAAGAATTCTTCATGAGGTGAAGAAGATGATGGACATTATCAAGCATCCTCTGCAGAAGATTTTTAAACATCAACAAAGTGTCCTCAGTCAGAGGCTTCTCCAGATCTGCTGCAAGACAGACAAATACTGTTAGGTCTGTATGGGTTTTTTCAGTGGTCCAGCGCTGAGGCTGATTGGAACCAGCTCAAGCAGATCAGCGCCAATAGACACACCCTTTAAGAGGAAGTCGCTCGCCAGAGACAGACGATAGATGGTTTTTGTGCCTCGTGTGGTAAAGCTGATGACCTCTCCGAATTCCACTTACCTGATCCTCTCATTGCTTACCTGTTCTTCGTCTTCCGTCACAGTTCTTAATCTCTGCAATGTCTCAGAGTCCGAGGCTCCTCAGTTCATCCTCTGGTGTCAGCCTCTATAGGGTTCAGCTCCATCTCCCTCTGGCAGAATCTCTGGCTCCCCATGGCGGAAGAGGCAAGATCAGATCCAGGCTTTAGCAAAGACTGTCCAAAGCCCGTTCCATCCTCCACCGCAAACCTCCACCACTTTCCAACATCGGATTCCTCCTGCAGAACCTCCGCAGTTCCCCTCCTGGAATTCATCTGTCTCTTGGAACCAGTAAGCCATTACAACCTGCAACACAAAAGGATAAACAAACTCATAAACCCTCACACAGTTAACCATAATCTCCTTCCATCCAGGGATTCCCTCCAGGCAACCGGCCAATCCAATTAAACTTTTCCATCCAATAAATCTCTTAAATATTTTTTCATCTCTGTGTCCATAATTGTGCTTTGCTTAAGAGTCAATCTAGAATCATGTCAGATACAGAAGATCCATCCTGCCTACAGCTATCAACACCTACAGTACAACAACTGTATTAAAAAAAAATTAGTTACTGCAAAACTGAAGTTCCGTTTTTAATAAAGTATTTTTTAATTGGATTGAATGTTGATCATTTCAGGTGCCTCTTTGCCTGTTGCATTACAGGTAACTTTCTTTAGCAAACTTTTTTCCTAATCCCTACTGAAAACAGTGACCCAAGCCTTCACCACAGCTGCAATAATTTGTTTTGCGCACCAAAAGCGTAAAATCTGCAGGCCATGTCTGTGCAGAAATCTTGATTAAAACTTGTAATGAGACTTAGGAGAGGTTTACAGGATTATTAAAAATGCACAGTCTGCTGAGTCTCCATAAACAAGGAAATTAAAGCAATGAATGGAATAAACTGCACACTTCGTTTGGCATCTCAGTAATTCTCCTCCAACCTTGTCCTCTCTTGGCTTATTCCCACATTTAAAAGGCAATTTCTACTATATTATTTGCAGGAGGACACATCCTTGACTAAATGCCAAAGAATAATTTTAATGTCTAACATAAATCTGAGCATTCAGGTGACAACTGTGAAGCGGCAATATCTCGGAGGAAAGCAAGTGATTTTGATATAAATATCTGACTCCCTAGACCTCACCGCTTTCTAATTATATTAAGATTAATTGCCTGGGGTCTGAGGGACTCTAGTTACTGGTGTTAGAGTATCAATGCACAGCAAACCTTGTTAGATGAGCTGTGGTCTTGAAGTGCCGGATAATTAGTCATGTGGTTATGTGTGATAAAAGGGGAGCAGAATGTAAACAGGCCGCAGCAGAGCAGGGATGCTAAGGTCACCTGCTTGTGAATCACCGGCAGCCTCCGCTTGTATCACACAGGACCACATGCTGCTCCTCTGTCTCAGAGATGGCTGACAGAGAAACTTTTCAAATACACAGTGAGGACCCACTGCATCCGCTAATCTCCTACCTGTCCAATTGATTTAGCTAGAAGAGTATTTTCCCCATCACTTCCTTCAGTATGTATCTGCACACCCTAAAGATCTAATGTCTGTCGTAAAATTAAGCAGCGGCAAAGCACATGGAGATATTTAATGAGGCTTCCATGCTGATTTCACGCCCCGTATCTGTCCTTTCATTTTTCACCTTTTTCCACGCTCTGTGGTCTCCTCCTCTATCCCTGAACGGCATGAGAAGCTCTTACTATCAATCAGCTCTAAGCCCCTGTGGATTGAGACAGTGTCACGCTGGTCTCTGCAAGTTGCCAGATAGGACCTGCACGTCCTCAGCTTACCCTTATACTTCCAGTTTGACACTCTTGATATTTTACGAGCCATGGAGAAACTGAAAAAATATACTGAAGTTTAGAGTGGGCACACAAGAGCCTAACTTCAGGCTTTTGAACTGTGTATTCTATCAGGGCTTGACTTGAAAATGAATGTTTCTGTCAATCAGTATTGCAGTTCTTCATGGAGAGAATATCTTTTAGGCAGGCAAGCAAGAACATTCTTTATCAAAGTATGGGATCTGGTTCACAAATATGTTGTCATAATGTTTCAACAATATATGATTGGGAGGGGGGTTTATATCTTTTAGCTGCTAAATGTAATAAAGCTCTCAGTGTGCGAATGAAGAAATGACATTATATTACATATAACTTAACAGTCTACATGTGCTGACCTACTTCTATAGGTATCATTTAAAAACATTTGCATAAATATATTTAATGTTGGAAATTACTGCATCTTTTAAAAATGAGAATGAGCAAAATACAAAGATGACTGAGGTACATGTGATTAATCTGGCCTAAGCCCAGTGATTGGAGCTCATAACCTGAAAAGATGTTCTGTTTTAGGCAGATTAAATGGCAAATCATATCTGAGAATGATAATGTTACATAGGATGTAAGATATGTAAGATAATTTAGTTTGCTCATTAAATTGAACACGTGTAAACATATCTGACATCTGTAGCAATTAGCCACAAAGGCTGGACCACATATGCTTATTGAGGCACATGCCCTGCATTGGCACGACTCTCTTCTAACTATGTTAGGGTGTAGTTATTCAGACAAAATAGTCTTAGATGCTTCAGCTATCTTCTTTGCACATCACGTTTTTATGACCTTGTGTATAATCTGATTTGTTTTTTATTATTATCTCTTTCAACCTGCCAGTTTGAGAGAAAGTCCCTATAGCAGTTTCATGCTGCTTATCAAGAGGATGCACACATTTCAGAACAATTCGATTCAGAATACTGCACACACTGAAGCATGCCATTCAGCATTCTAATAGGCCTCTATGTTTACATGATTAGAAAAATCATGTACACAGTACAACAACCTACAATTCTTGTTAGTCTTTAGTGCAAACCACTGAATCAATTATATCAAAGTCATCATCCTAAAGTTATTTTCTATATTAAAAAATCACTCTGCACTACAAATTGTGCCGTATGCAGTTTGCAGTAAACAAGAATGGGCTTTCCATTTCACAAGTCTGCCAGCTATATGTTCCATTTGCTGCATTTGCTGCATTTGAACCAGCACTGCTAAACCTCAGTGTACTCATAGTGCTGATGTAATAAGCTCATACCATCAAGCTAGGGACACACTGCATGGTCTTTTCCCTAATATACGCCGTGATGTTCAATTGAGAAGGTCTAGATTAATCTACATTTGTGGTCAGTTTGCACGGCACATAGCAGTCTGTTCCCATTAAAGGAGTTGAAGACTGGAGTCTGAAAGTGTGTGAGGGGAACCAATCTGACTTATATGTGTCAGGAAACCCAGAATGTAGGACCCAGTATTCACACAGTATGCACTTGGGATAAGCGTGTAAGAAGATGGATGGATGGATGGATGGATGGATGGATGGATGGATGGATGGATG